>NW_012131321.1:0-3094 GCF_000143395.1 Atta cephalotes | reverse complement strand
ATATATATATATATATATATATATATATATACATACAAATACACACAGACACACACATACACGAATATGCATTTGTAGGAGAGAATAGATTTTAAAACGTTAGATCTTTCTTTTTTTGTAAACATGCGTTTCGCACAAAAGAGCGAGCATGATTACACAGATAAATAATGCGATGATTATAGACAAATAGATTGGTCGAGAATATTATCTGTGAATTTGCAAACACACTTAAATAGGAGCGACGACAAATTCAAGAGAAAATCGAGTTTTCTCACAATGAAAATCCAATGGATTTCTCGCAGATTAACATTATTGTACACTTATCCATATATATTATAGTCGTTAATGATCCTTCAATCTCTATTTTATTTTATCAAATTAACATATTTGTTTCAACTTTAAAAGTAATTAATGCATAATATATCCTCTGTTTTGTAAATATTTGTAATTTAAATTAAAATTTTATATTAAAGAATGATGATTACAATCGTTAATTATCATGTATATATATTTAACTTATGTTATAAAATAAAGATATTAAATAGACATGGTCGCAAAAATCTACATACCTTTTATATAATATTTCAAACATTTTTTTATAAATCATATGCATTAAGAGAGATTGAAGAACCGTTAATGTTATACCCTATGTATTAATACAATTATTTAAATGTACCATATACACTCTCTTTAAAACACATTCGGTAGATCTCTCATATCTGTCATTTGTATACGTTCATTAGTCATATTTTTATTTTTCGATTCAGACGTTATATAAATAGCCACTTCGCTGAAATGATCTTTAAGTTTTATTATGTATTTTCATATTTCTTATTAATTTTCTTTTAGTACTACACATTTTTATGTGTATCATCATTAAATAAACATTTATTACAAAAGAGAATATGACATAATTTCAATAAAGAAATTTTACTTAACGACCGAATTAGTTTAAATTATAAAAATATTAATAAAATATTTATTATAAAAATAAAAGCAATAAATTGTTTAACATTATAAATAATTTGAAAAGTATAACTGGATAACGATCAGTTTAGCGAACGAGAGCACTGCTCTCGAAGTTACAGCCAGTACACCATAAAAATGTGACAGAAAACATACACGCACACATGTACGTGTACACATGTGCCTCACAAGCAATTGCATTTGCACACACTCATGTATAAACTTTCAAAATCTATTTGGCACTCTCCTAGTTTCATCGAAAAGGCGAGCACACTTGCTATTATTTTTCAATTCAAAGACATTGCATATCGAGTAGCTTTATTCCGTCGCTACATGTACGGTTTTTAGCGGTACGCTAAATCTTATATACGTTCATCTTATACGTTACACGGTAATTGGTCTAAGAAAGTTCCCGGGTGCATAAAAAATATCAGCTGCGCCGTCCGAAACGAGTCAATCGCTCGGTGATAATCACGAGTCATAATGTAATCCTCGTTCCAGTCATTGTAAAAGCCCTCTTTGCACCGCACGATTTTCATATAATCGATTTGCATTTATTCCTTAAACGCTCAATTTTTATAATTCACAATAAATGTTTCTACAATAAAACTTCCAACTCGCACGCGAAAAATATGAATTCAGTCCATAATTCCTCACTTTTATAGATTCTTGATAATCCTGATTTAATTATGACTGATCATCGTACGGAAAATCGTACAATGAAAGCGAGCTTGTAGAAGTATAAAGCCTGTATCAGATTACAAATTGGAGGTTAGAATTCAATCAATCAGAACGAAACATTAAAATTTAATTTATCTGATTAATCAAATTCTAATCTTCGATTCAATCTTCAATGCGTAGTCTGATGCGGGTTTAACAACCAGCCCAATTATTGATATAGATAAAGAGAAAATTGATGATAAGATTGAAAGAGTATTTATGCGCTATTTTGTTTTAGATAAGCTATGATAAGATATGAGATAAATAAAATATAAAACTCATCATCTCAGTAGTTATCATTTATAAATTGTTTTCATGCAAATATAGAAAATTTTATTATCTGATGATAATAAAATCTAATTTAAAAAAAACTCAAAATTTTAACAAATCTTACATTTAATATAAAATTCAAGTATAATAAAATTAAATTACATAAAATAATTATAAATATATTTTTATAATAAGATATATCACAATAATTATAGTAACAACTATTTAATTTTTTTATTTTTACTTGTCATAAAATCATTCGTCGATACGAATAATATAGATAATTTAAACCTTTGTAGAGAGAGAGAGATTTCAGACTCTTCAATTGATTTATATTATCATATATGGATATATGGATTATCATATTAATCCATAGAGTTATAAATTAATTATTTTGGTCACATGTATATATATATATATATATATATATTATACATATATATATTATTCATGATTTGGATATACAAGACTACAAATTTTTATACAAGTTATCGTAAAACGGATAAATAGATGTAAAGATTTTTATATGATTTGTGAGTGTTTGGAGACTCCAAAGTGCCGGAAAATATATTCCGATTATACGGAATGTGAAAGCTTTGTCTTTAAAGTGATGTTAACTTCGAAAATTTTTCCGAGACTTTCTACAAAATTGATCGATCAAAAATATTTCTGCTTGCAAAATGTATGAAGAATTTCCGTTTTTATTAAGAAAAAAGACACTTCTTTATTGGAAATACCCTGCTAATCTTTTTATTGTATAGATTAAAAAAAATTAATCTCTTATAATATAAATTTGCTGTTTCGAGACCTCTGAAAATAATAAATTTGATAATTTTAAAAATCCGTTAAATTATTATAACATGAAAACTTAATATTTTTTGTATTAAACTGAATATTTTTTATATCAATGTGTCTTGATGTTTTTTTTTTTACATACGTAATATAGCGAGAGTTAATATTATGTACGTCAAAAGCTCTAGTTTAAATAGTCAACGCGGAGAAACAATTTTATGAAAATGCTGGATGCAGACATACTACCCTTGGCGATTTTTCGTTATGTCAATTTTGATAAATTTTTTGATCTTCTTCCAGTAATTGATTGTTAAACGCTAACAGATATTAAAGTTTAAACTATAAC
>NW_012131320.1:0-3092 GCF_000143395.1 Atta cephalotes | reverse complement strand
TAATTATTATTATATATATATATATATATATATATATATATATATATATATTTAAAGCACAAAAATAAATTAATTATCTACAAAATATAAAAAATAAACGATAATATTTTAAGATGTACTTTATAAAATACACATAGCTATTATACAGACAAATGATAATGACATGTTAATTTCGAATGAACAATCATTCGAGTATCTTATAGTCATAGGTTTGAAAGTTTGACAACACAGATCGTACAAGTTCTTTGAGACATCGTGACAACTTAGGACTCAAGGCTTCAGTAGCGAGATTTATAAGATACATCTCAATCCAGGAAGTTACCAAGCAGTCTCGGTGTGGCTACTAACGCTCGTATAAGTTTCTGAGTTGGCCGTCCATTAGTTAATTGTGGTTTCCGGATCAGGATTCTGCCAGACATCGCATGTCTTTACGACAAATTGCTAAGAGAAAGCGGTTTAAGAGCATATGCCGCTGGTGTACTAAGGCGGAGGTGGAGTGAGAGTATGAGGATAGGCTGAACTGAAGTGATGTCGTATGTTGGGATAAGTTTGACGATCCCCGCATACCACGTACGTTGCTGATCAATGTAAGTAATCAGTCTTGCCGCGAATACCCCGACATGACAGCACAGCCGTCTCAAACTTCATGATGTTGCTCTCTGTTCTTCTCAATTTCAACCTCCTCTTATCGATGACCCACCATCTACCGTTACGCAAACTTTTCTGATCGTTCTAGTTATCGAGGCTCCGAAGAAACGTTGCTCGAGACTCGCGTGGAAGCTGCTATCCGTTATCGCCGTGGACGCAGACTTCCACTTTTCTGAAAAAATTACGATGCACACTCGTGGGCATCCGAGAGAAAATAATGGCGATTTATTATCCAGAAGATTGACGTTCCATGCTGTTAACGTTTCTGGCGAGTAAAGCCACAATGGCGGAAGCTCAATGCTTCGAAAGACGATATTAAGTCTATTATTATTCTTTAGCGTTCATCTGCTTGTTTAAACCGAAAAATTCATTGAAGATTAATTATTTCGCTCTCCTCTTTTTCAAATCTTTCTACGTAGTAATATATTTTATTTCAAGAGAACTAATCAAATCCAATGGAATTCTTGACACGCGTTGTCACATGTAAAAGAAAACTTTAAATAAATAAACGCTTACAGTGAAAGATAATACTTCACCGAAAATTTGATGATCTGATTTGAGAGAAATGTGTTCGCATGGAAATACAAGAAACCCTCAAAAATACCGCAAGATTGTCCTTTCAACATGACGAATAAACTGGTAGTGATTTTCCATCGCGATGAATAAATTGGTAATCGAATTATCGAGATTCAGACTCGATGGGGATGGAAGAAATTCGAAATCCATTCAGTCAAAGTGGCGGTACTGGCCTCGGGTACACCAGCCGTGTCAGAAAACTCACGCCGATGGGGATAACGCCCTCTCCAAGACGATAATGTTGCAAATTTATATTCCGAAGGCGATCGAGCAAAGCTGCTGAATGTGCACTCTTGGCCGCGACTGGTCTGCCCTTCTCAGAATGCCACTCCCACCCTTCCTAAACCACTTCTTTCGCATCTTTTTCTTCGTTTTCTCTTGCTCCTTCTCGCTTTTCATATCTTTTGTGCATGCCATACAGCTCGATGATGTTCGACATCTTGTCGTCAATCACAAAGTGACAATCAATTTTTCATATTACAATTTTCTGTTCTCTGCAGCTTTCTCGATTCCTGCTGTAGTAAAGCAAAAGCAAGTACTATTTTAAGACATTTTATTTCATACACATTACTTAGTAGATTTATATATTATTGAATTTATTAGTGTTTTTATATCTCAAGATGATTATTATTTCTTATATTAATCGTTATTAATTTTTCTAACAATAGCATCGCATCATGCTACGTAAAAACTAAATGCATTCATGATAAATAATGTTGGAATGTGTTCATCAATTGCATTATTGCATGTATATTTTTTTATGAAAATTGGATGAAAAGAATATTTGTTCCGATTATTCGAGTGCTTCCTAATTTTCGAGTCCAGGCAAACATTCAGTTTAATCGATCTTATTCGTGAAATTGTAGTGCCTGAATTCAAACACTCGACTTCATATTTTCGATTAGAAATTGTTATTAATATTATTATTAAAAAATAATAATTAGATTGACATTTATTATTACATATTTTTATAAAATAATTTTACATATTATTTTACAAATAATTTTACTAATTTTACATATTTTCATAAATTTATGAAGCAAATTATTTTATGCATATTTCTTCTGCTATAGGAATGGAATGTTTTCATATTTGTCTTGAACAATTATCTAATCATTAATTTATAATATCGTATAAACACGTATTCTTACTTATTCTAAGATCAAGCTTATAAATACATTTAATTCTAAATTATAGTAAAACAGCATAAATATTTCTTTATTTCAAAAATGTTTTATCAAAAATGTTAATTGTTGAAAACATAGAAGCAGTAAACAATCAGAACAGTCATTAACGCTTGCGCGCGGTTTGTAGTAATTATAAAGCATGCAACTCATATTTACTATAAGGTTAGTCGCATCAATCTTCTTGGAAAACAATCAGTTTGCAATTAGTCCTTCTGAAATGTTGCCATATTGCATCTAGGCAGCCGTACCTATTTTGCCTACTTCTACGTATCCGCCAGGTTACATTGCTTTCTGTAGACAGTAAATGGCGCATTTACACGAGTCATTTATCACGTGATATTTAGCTTGGCAGCGTTTCAGTTAACTTTGAAATTTAAGTCCATACTACGGAATATTATTAACGGTTTAGTAACGTGTCATTTATCAAATCTCTTAATGGTAAGTATTAATCTTCTCTCCTTCGGTGAGCAATAATACGAAAATTGTACTACTTCGTAATAGTTATGTTGTTGTTACTTGTAATTAAGCCCTACGGCGAGCATTAGAATTTGATGATCTGTAGTTATATCAATTTCATGTTAACTATATAGCAGTCACTTAAATGTATAAATTCTGCTATGGAAGATATAGTACGGAATATATTAATTTTATATATATATATATATATATATATATATATAG
>NW_012131319.1:0-3095 GCF_000143395.1 Atta cephalotes | reverse complement strand
ATATTATTATATATATATATATATATATATATATATATATATAGAATGTAAGTTCCAAACGAAGGAATTTCTGATTACGAAAGCACGTGACAAATATTTTGATATATCCGATTGAAACGACCGAGAAATTGCGCATTTGTAAAAGTTCTCGAAGCACTTCCCACGTGGCTTTCATGGAAAAATGGCTCGGGTGAGAATCTAGACAAAGATACCGGGTCCTCTCTACAGCAAGCCCCGAGGTCCTAGGCGAACCAATTTGTATGCTGATGGCTATCTCCGTAGAGAATAATTTATAAACGATATTAAACGGAGCTTTTTTAGCGGAACACGCCACATTGCTTGATACCGACTAATCCTTCTTTCTCCCCTCGCTGCTTTCCTCGTCCCTTAAGATTCAATTGAATGACATGCGGTAAAGCCTTAAAACCTGTACTCTATTAATGCAATCTGTTATGGCTACAGCGACAGCACATCTACAAAAATTGGTACTATGTAAATTTAAATATCTTCTTCATTGAAAAGCAATAAGCAATCGATTTCGCAATACGAGAGCAAAATGATTGAGTTTGATCGAATATTTCTCTTCCAGGTTAGGCACATTATAAGATATGAATAATTTAATGCACATAAGAATATCACATTAATATAATTGCCTAAGGTTCTTTATTACACATAACATTACGTATAGATCTGATCGCCCTGACGCTGTGTAAGACATATTGCCTTCGTGATCGCGTCGATTACTTGCGAGCTCATTAACAGCGTTCTGATGAAATCGAGAAGCAGGATTTTATAAAAATTAGACGATGTATGATAATATGCCTTTCGCCTTTTCTCTTCATTAATAATCTTCAGATTCATAATCTTTTCACTGCCTGTATATGTACATATATGCACTGCGATTGTGAATCAAGTATAAATGATGCTTTTATAAATATAACTTCGATATTTTGATCAATGAATTAGATTGAACGGAAGCAATTCCACAATGTATAACCAAGTATCCTAACACGTAGCACACAGGAAGTTGCTTTAATTGTTCACGGGAATTGTCTGACTCTTTAATTCTCTCATAAATCCATTTCGTCCTATCGTGCGTGACTTTTACTGTCGCGACACAAACGTGTGTTATGACTCTATAAAACGCAATATTCAGCATCGTGAATCAACTTATTATTGTAATACAGTCATTCGTATTCGTGTTCGGCTTGCTGCCGGGCGACTCTCTTCGCTGATGCGGTTTAGCATATTACGACACGAAAGTCTCTTCGATTATCGTTGTGAAATAGAGTTGCCATCGCTGCGATCGCCCTTTTTGTCTCCACTCTACCTAATTTTGCTTCTTTTTTATTAATTTACTCATCGTTCGATAAAAGTGGTAACATGAAAGTCACTGCAAAATGCGAGCATCCCAAATATCAAGAAATCATAATCGATCTCCGTTTCTGACAACAATATTACCAGAAATTATATACTCGTGGCTGACAAAAGAAATTTTTCTCGCTATTAATTTATTTTTTCTGAATCGATCATTCGAGAAAAACACAACCATACGTATAATTCGAAAGCCATGATGGAAAATTTTGAAATTAATTTTTTCATGTGCCAGCACTTTACATAAATTATAGCAAATTACATAAATTTAATTATTTTATAAACATAATTAAATTTAGAGCGTAATAATACAATCTTTGACAATTTTACTCAGTTATCATTTCGGTATTTTGTTTTTATTTTTATTTACTTAATCATGACTTTCCGTGCAAAACTGACTTTCTGCGAAATATTATAATTATTCGCACTTGGGAGTTACGTCGCATGGCATACGTAAAAGCGACAACAGTTTTGAATTATAATGTGACGAAACTTATGCACGGCCTAATTACCTATGTAATATCCCTAATTGTCTCGCTGTAAGGAATTCTTAGTTTGCTTGCTTCAAACGAGGCCGTACTCATTAACTTTTTATCTACGTAATCATCGGAATTTACCTTTGTACTGTGGCATAACGGAAATGCGAATTCATCGGGGAAACCATTCATTAAAAAAAAAAGACGCATGCCACTAATTACGTCGATATCTCATCAATTTGCACTGTTCCTAGAACACTATATTTTCGTGTCATCAAGAGTCTGATATAACTACATAAGTTTTTCTAAAAAAAAATATCGAGATTACTTAAATAAAAATATAAATTATCATTTCGTAATTTTTTTCGTAAATTCATAAAATATGATAGTAATCCAAAGCAAATAGACTTAAATTCTTTTTCTTTTTTATTAAATTTATATGTACTTCCTTATACGTAATTCAAAACGTTCACGCTGCCCCTCATATTTTCATTACTTTATTTTGCGGTCGAGAAGGAGCACATCATCGTATCTTCACACGAGCAAATGGTAATTATTACAATCGTTCGACCGATCGGTCGAAAGATTAAAATTCCTGCGCCACCGAAGCGCGTTCTTGTGCGCTTATTTTCTGGCAAAAACGAAAACGGTTTCTTTCATTAAAAAGGCGGCGGAATCAAAAGTTTCTTCGTTAAACCGCGTATAAGACGCATATCAGCAGATATTGGTTACATTCGTACACAAAGACACCGTCTGTTTAATGCTAATTATTCGGCTACATGGAATAGCCTGCATATGACTATTTCGAATGAAATAGTCGATTTCCTACAACGGTAACAAAACGAAATTATTATTCCTGGCTTATTTGCTTATTGTTAGAATTAGTGTCAAAGTTATTAATGGACAATGTGTACAAAGATATTAAAAATTTATGTTAAGACACGTTTTATCCAATAGATGTAACTGACGTTTCGTGTGGAGTATAAAGGAGAAAATTGCACGGAAGTTGATAAGCGCATTGCCAATAAGCGAACAGCGCAAAGTGCGAATCAGTTCATTAAGGAATAACATTGTGGCTCTATTTTGCGCAGCGAAATCCACGCGCGCGATATAACTATGCAACGATAAGTTCATCGTGCAATTAAGTTTATTTATTAATCGGAGCGTGAGAAATGAGAGTATACACAGTGTTGTATTTTTTAAATTTATAAATATATATATATATATATATATATATATATATAT
>NW_012131318.1:0-3096 GCF_000143395.1 Atta cephalotes | reverse complement strand
ATATATATATATATATATATATATATATATAATAAGGCCCAAATAAAAAATAAATTAAAAATAATAAAGAAAATTAACGTTATCATTCTAAATCAATTTTAAAGTGATTGTTGATCATAAAAAAGGAATTTTTCTGGAGATACTGGTAGTGTCTCGACGCTAAGGGCAGTGACACTACCGTAGCTATTTTATACGAACCGGCAAATTGCGAGGGACCGAGATTATCATATCTCAATAAGAGCAGAATTAGAACTTACTCTACTCTCAAATATTATAATTATCTTTAATTTTGTTTGTAATTAACTCTAATTTTTGGAAATTTCTAGTAATTTGAATGTAATTTTAACTTTTTAAAAGATAGCAGCATTGAAAATTGTTATTATCTGGCATAAGTCCCACAAATAGCCATAATAATAATCACATAAGTGGGCCTTATTTACAAGTACATTACTTAAAAAAATACTCATACTTCAAAAAATTGATTTATTTATTTTTTATAGGAAATTAAATAATAATTGAAGAATTATGATGTAATAAATTATGAAACAATATACTGGTAAACTTTACAGCAAATTGTTATAAAAATGGTTCGTACACACAAGTTTTTGTTAAGTTAATAACAAATCTATTGCTATCGAATCCAGTTCTTTAATCTCTTTTTATCTACTTCCTATGACATATCTTTTAAGCATATATTGTAAGCGTAAATATTGCGCGTTTTAAAGTAATAAATTTAAAAGTGGGTCTTATTTAGTGCTGGGATTTATTCTTTTCAGCTGAACTTTTTGCACAGTTCATTTTTCTTTTTTTTTTCTTTTTATGTTGGGAATATAAAGAAAAAAGATGAACTGTGTAAGAAATTAAGACTGCATTTGAGAAGCATGGTATCAACGACATCAGCTTTTATTATCATTTTATTTTTATCATTTATTAGATATAAAACAAGAATAGAATATAGAATGATGCAGTAATAACGCGAATGATAATGCAATGATAACGTGTTTATGTTAAAAAGAACAAATCTAAAGACTGCTATAATGTGATAAGGAAAATTCGACATATGGAATTTTCTAAAAATATGTAGTGATGATAGAAAAAAGATGAATGTCCTCTTTGCATTCTACATCAAAAAAGAAAATTGTAAAAGGGAAAATACATCGATTATTTTCTACTAAACCTTTATGAAATCATTTGAAGAGTAAATATTCGCTGATAAAAAAAATATTCTAATCTGAAAACTTTAGTTTTAATAGTGCTCCACCGTCTTCCGTGTATTCTGAAAGATTTCAGCACAAAAAAATTAATTTATGCCATAATCGTAGTAGATTGTTACCGGAAAATGCTGCAATGTTATTATGAAAAATTTATTAATATTAAATTTTTATTACTAAGCAATATTGAAACTATTGTAAGTAACTCTGTTCCACAGCCGATCAATTATTATCATTATTTTTCTCGTTTCTCCTTTTTTTTTTAAATTTTCAAAGAAAATTTGTATTGGATTTTCGGGAAAATATCCGATATTCAACCGGATAATTGTCCTACTGAATATCCGACCGGATATTAGATATTCGGATATTACAATGTCACATTCTTTTCAAATATCTGGTATTCAGTAATTTTACGATTCCTAGTTATTGATACCAAACCGAACAGTTTGTATTTTTGTTTTATGTACAGGTGAATGTAATTAATGAGTACAGTTTAGCAATAAATATTATTTTATTAACGAACTTTTAACACTTAATTCGATAGAGATAAAAAATGCCTCAATGATTGATATAAGATTATTGTGGGCTCGAGAAATTATATTAACTGGATAAGTTTACTTAGAGAATGACCGAAAACCAATTATGTGATAAAGAGATAAAAGAATTTTATATGTGATATTTTAACGTTTACACGTACATTATTCTTAAAATAAGATACGAGAAATAAATGATTTCATTCGTACAATGCGTAAGATATATTTAATTTTGTATAATTACATGTGTACAACTTAGCCAGTCAAATGTGCGATATACATATTCTGAAGAATATGTATAAACAGTAGGCATCCATCGCTCTTTATACATATACACATTATACTACGAATTCTTTTTTTAGCCTATTTCTTGATCGCCATGTCGCTATATACATCATAGCAACTAATATATAATGACAGATTTCAATTTTCAATTTTCTTTATAAATATCCTCACTACACAGATAGCGAAGATTTTTACATTGCTACATCGATCATGTTTAATTCGAATATCTCAAATGATTGCAAATACGTAGCAGAGATTTAATTGATACAATTTTCGTTTCTTACATAAGATAAAGAATTCTTACATCTAGAAAAAAATCTGTATATGCGTCTTGTATAAAAAAAATCCATATATGCAATAGCATCTCTTATCGCTATACTGACATGCTCAAAAATCATATTTTCTTCGACGAATTCTCGACGAAAGTATATTGTATTGTGCGAGTACATAAAAATATTATACCTAAAAGTAATGTTAAATCTAACATGAAAATAAATAAAACGCCACATATATGTTAATATTTTGTATAAAATATTTACGCAGAAGTGCGGATCAATCTAATTCTTGGGAAAAGTAGATTTTTGCGACAGAGAACTTCGGATTTCACGGAAATCACAACAATAATGCGCGCCCTAGCATACTGAGCAACAAATTTTACTAACTACAGATATTAAATATTTTTCTTTTTAATGTAATAATGCTTTCTATCTACTGCTACGCAAATGGTGTTCCGTTTTTATATTATGGTCTTATATTATTAAAAATTCTCATGTTTGTGTGATATGTCACTATCGGTGAATGCAATTTTTTGTTAATGCTCTCATATATATTGAAGAGACTCATTTCCATAAATATCATCATTGAAAAATATCCTGCTTGCGAGTTATTTAATTACTGATCTGTCGAAACTTACAGAAAGAGTCACGAGAAATTTATTCTTATTCATGCATACATATATTCATACAGGCGCGTGTCAATTTGCTAATATATATTTTGAATAATATAGAGCTTTTAGTCCCTATATATATATATATATATATATATATATATATATATATATATATATA
>NW_012131317.1:0-3095 GCF_000143395.1 Atta cephalotes | reverse complement strand
AGCTCGGCGTAGTGTATTATGAACTGTTAAAAACCGACTGAAACAATCACAGGCGATCGGTATTCGAACGCAATTGATGCGTTTTGAGCCGAGCATTGAAAGACAAAACGGCCGCAATACAACGAGAGACACGATAAAGTGATTTTGCAACATGACAATGCTCGACCCCATGTTGCGAAAGTGGTCAAGACATACTTGGAAACGTTGAAATGGGAAGTCCTACCCCACCCGCCGTATTTTCCAGACGTTGCTCCCTCTGACTATCACTTGTTTCGATCAATGGCCTGGCTGACCAGCACTTCCGGTCTTATGAAGAAGTAAAAAATTGGATCGATTCAAAAGATGACCAGTTTTTTTGACGCGGGTTTTTTCGTACGCTACTCGAAAGATGGGAGAAAGTAGTGGCCAGCAATGGACAATACTTTGAATCATAAATGTATAACCAGTTTTTTACAATAAAGCCTCGAATTTCGAAAAAAAACGGCGGTAGCAAAGTTATATACCTAATATGCTACGATTATTTTCTGGTTGATTAAAGAGTGAGTCTAACTACTTATCTAGCAACTTGACAATGGTACAGTGAAACAAATCTCCTATTCTCTATGCGTAGCTTCAATGATCATTTACATGCTCGTGTTACATCTCCCATTATCGTAACTAGTAATTTCATTAAACACAGATTGTAACTGGGAACGATGCCATTAATATCCTATCGCGGTATCACGTATCATCGTTACAATCTACAGTAGTATAGATTGAGTAAAATTTCCTATATTATTTTTTCATTGCTCAGGTATCATGTCGAAATGCATCAAATGTACATACAAAGAATATTGAAAACAGATATCTATTAACATATTACTAATCTAATTATTATAAGCTAGAATAAACTACGAACAATCATACCAATGGACAAGTCTATTTCGCAATGATTATATTACCGTAATTTCAAAATCAGTCTCATCAAAAACGGTCTTAAACGAGGTATCCTCTGTTGTTTGTAAAGAGTCAAGTAAAGCTGACAGTAAAGTCCCATATTGTTTTCCTGGAATGACAGTGTCCATCACTCAATCTGCAATGGCTTAGCCGAAACATGCGAGCCTACCGCTCGCCAACGCGTAGCGCAATTGTACTCACCGAGCGACAATAGAGATTTAGGAATGCGAGCTCAGCTAAACAATAGAGCTTTATGAGAACCTAAATCTACCACAATGGACGGCGGTCGCGGTGTGCGTACGCCGATCGATATTTTAAGGTGTCGTCGCTGGCTTTGCGCCATCGACTATCTCTTGTCTTGTGACGTAGAATAAATGGAATTGCCGTCTTAACTCTAAAGCATTTAAGTGTAAGCCTAAATCAATTTAAACATCGAATTTACTGCAATGCGAGTATCTTGTATTATGACAAATATATATTATATTCACAGAAATAATATTCAGTAAAGATATTGTTGACCTAATGACAAGCTTTTCGTTTTTGATCAGCTGAATTAATACGTTTATTATTATTAATATTCATATCAAACAATGTAATTATAATTTTAATTAAAAACGATTATTAATTTAGATAAATATTTCCAGAGAGAGTAAACTATATGTTTATTTATGTAATATGTCATTACGTCATAATATTTATTTCCAGAAATTCAAATTATAAAGTATCATCCTGATATTTTTGATTAAAAGATGATATGCTAAGGTGCATCTCTCTCACGATAAAAAATAGAATCGTCAGAAGCATGGAACTTTGTAATCACTTCTGATATTACTCTCATCGATCGTACCTATCTTAACCTCTCTCTTTGAAATCTCGACAATTGCTTTGTAAAAAAAAAAGAACTAAGCGACTGTTGTAAATTAACAATTTTTATAGAATTTTTTAGTCGAAGTATAGAACAAAAATTTTTTTCACTTCACTGAAAGAACAAATAAATGTTGTAAAGATTTTCCTGGAATTTCCATTTTATAACACGTTTTGACTTTAATATTCAGTATAAATTGCACTACGTTTATACATTATTATTAATTGCAAGATATTATGAAGGGAGAATCTTCGTGCATATAGAAGAATCCATCAAAATTATTACGATTTACTGACGCAAGGGCGTGCTAGTAATCAAGCTAGCGTGCAGATAATGATACCAGGTTTACATCAAGCCCTAGGTGTGCATATAATGTTACGTCTAATCATTCAACAAAGGATGTAGTCAAATACGTTACAACGCAAGAGCTTTTACATGCACGGGTTATATCGTGACTGTCTACAATAACTTGTGCCAGTGGAATTTGTAATTCAAGTACGAATATCGACGCATCTCAAATGATTTATCATCATTAGATCGAATAGCATTCGTATATTATGAAATAGACAGCACAGCACAAATTGCTATTTTTCTTCTTCAGAAAATCTAATAACTACTCTCTTTTGACTCGCGCGTTTTCATTAAATCGGGTCCTGTAATAATGCATCTTACAAGCAGGAGATAAATTTGAACAATACGCTTTATTACCGACGTCTATTTTTATAGAAAAATAGACTTTTTTATAAATTATCAGAAGTGATATATAAAAATAAATTTCTAAAGTATTGGTAAAACTATTTTAATCACTTATAATGCAGTTAATATAGGAGTATTTACGCCTCGTATATTCACAATGGATTGAAATAATCCAATCGACAAAGAATATTCCATCCAATATATCTTTGCCTAGTTACGTCCTTTGAGAATAAAAGCATTTATTCTGCTGATACGACGTGTTTCCCTGAGCAACGAACCAACTCCCTTCGAGAATACGACCCTCAACGATGAAAAGTGGTCGCTTCATACAATAATTCAAAAGACAACAAGATAGAGCGGTACGTCATAACTTTCGTCATCGCCTTTTTCAACAACATCATAGTCATTTCTGATCACGATTGTTGACGAGAATATTATTAGATTTATTTCTCTATAATTTTATTGTCTATTTGTAAAAAGAAAATATAATAAGGAACATTGTATAACGATATTAAGGTGCAGCGCGATAACGAGCAATACATTATGTTGCAGCAATACTTTCATTCCTAGTACAATGAATGAAATGATGAAAAGTCCT
>NW_012131316.1:0-3098 GCF_000143395.1 Atta cephalotes | reverse complement strand
TTCTCTCTTCCACCGCTATGCCGGTCTTCGACGTCAAAATCACCGTTCTTGAAGCGTTGAAACCACTCACGACACGTTCTTTCACTAATAACGGCCTCACCATAAGTATTTGAGAGCATTCGATGAGCCTCAGCCGCAGATTTCTTCATATTGAAGCAAAAAATTAAAACCTCCCGTAAATGACGAGAATTTGGCTCGTAAACTGACATTTTCAATCAAGAATAACTTTATGATGCAGACACAAATCGACTAATGTTTCTATGGGGTTATGTTGACAGATGCCCAAGTTTATTGTATGACGTCTATGATCTATTTATTTCGACCACCACTTACCGCTAAAGCCATCTATAAGAAAACGGCGGAAACAAAGTTGTACATCTAATACAATTAATAAAATTTGTCCCGATGTCGAAAGTTATTTATTCGAGCTAATTTACATTATTCTCTAATTTACACAAGTTTTAAGAAATAGACGAATGCATTTGCGACAACGACGCTGATACTTTGAACGCTCTTCTAATTTGATTGGGTCGTAGTCAGGCTCGTGAGTGGTTACAGATCGTGAGCGAGAGCTGAAGTAAATGAAGTTTAGTTACGAACGGCCGCACCTGCAGCGGCAATCCTCGAATCGCGCGTTTCCGGCTTAAGCCACGAGCCCTCGAGGGGTGCTTTGCGGTGCTAGAATTCCTCGTTCGAAAACAAAGAAGCTTGTCTCTGTTTGAGCGCGCGAAAACGGTTCGGAGCTCAGTTGGGGGATGCTCTTAACGATCAATTAGTCGAGTGTAGCCTCGGCTCGCATTCAGACTTTAGACAAGCACGAAATAATGCCTTTATACTATCGGAACGAATTACGTCTTGAGATAATTTATTTTTTTTACAATTATCCGAAATAGGAGCAATCAAATTCTATTAGAACGTATGAAGAATTCCTTATTAAAGATTTACTGATTTGATCTTAAGAAGTATCTCATTAGAATTTTAACACAGCATTGAATTTTTAATGTATCGAAAGATTCTAATCCTTCTACCCTCGAGATTTTGTTGAAAGAAAAATTTCCAAAAATTAAGTATTCCGCCATTAAAATTAAGGTTGCTTGGAGTATTTTCTATGCTGTATACGAGCAGAGAATAAGAAAGATGAACGTAACTGCGAGAGAATTTATTAATTAATATAAAGCTAATTACTGAAGTTGATGCACGCAAAGTTACCGTTCCGAGACGGAACTTTTCCCCGGTTGAGAAAAGACTTTCAATTTATTCCCATCGCTTAGCGTTAACGGCTCGAATCAGGAAGATTTTCTAAAAAGTTTAGGGAGATAAATGAATCCAATTTGATGAGTATTAAAAGAACGGTATGAGAGACAGACAGACAGACAGAGAGAGAGAGAGAGAGAGAGGGGAGGGGGGGAGGGAGGAAGTAATGTATCGCTGTGATGTGACCAGACAGCTGGTGGATGCTCTCTATCACGCGACGCATCTTTTAATTTAATTCTTAGTCCACGAAGCAAACAAAGTTTCGCCACTGTCTGAGAAATTCCAGGCATCTCATTTCTGGCGAGTCGAGTCGTTCTATTCGTTTTTATTGTCACCTGTGTATTAAGAGAGAGAAAAAGAGAGAGAGAGCAGGAGAGGGAGAGGAGAGAGTGAGAGAGAAATGGAGGAAACATTATCCTGAGAAGCATAGCTGAATCACTCACCGCCATTACTACAAAATAAAATTGAAAAATAGTTATTTTTTGCCTATCAGCTCTTTTAAAGTATCCGTCAGTGATGCATAAGCGGCATTTATACGAATAAAATATGCAGTCGAGAGCGCACGCAATCAATCCTGCTGCCGGTCCATCATCCCCCGCTCTCTAGGATGATCGACATTACTCACCATTAATCACAGTTATCAGCGAGAGATCAAAATTTCATATTTTTTAATTCCGATCGATTGATCGCTAATTGCCAACTCTGCGATACGGCTACTCGCGTAAATAAATCGAGCCGAGCCGTTTCCAATGCTAAATACGGTACCATCGCTAAATATTCGCGCAGTTATTTTATTACCCTCCGATAAAGCGCCCGAATAAAAATCTAATTAAACTCAGCGCGCCTGGAGTGCTTTTATCCAGAGTTCGATAATCGTATCTCTCGCATCATGAAACGTTCGTGAAATAACGGTGAATATATATGTTTCGTGCCTTTGGATACATTATGTGGTGAAATCGCAAATCGGTATCAAACGATTCGAGGGCGAATCTAGATCTGCACTGTCAGATACAGATGTTCTTCCCGTACGATACACATATACGTTTAAAATTAGCTACGAATAAGGACTTTCAGTGATACTAAAATTATAAGCTATGTAAAATACAATTAACCTACATTGAAATATTGATCTTCTCTTCCTCTCTTTTCACATAATTCTCACATTATTCACGTAATAAACGTACTATCATTATTGTTTATGTATCTGCTTTTCTGTGTATTACTTATTTATTATCATTTTATTATCATTACATTCAGTATAAAATAGCAATACAATAATTTTAATTTAAATGTCATTCGAATGAATTATCAGAAATAATAATAGAAATTTTTATTTTCATAAATAAATTCGTAATTTATTAATTTTTTAATTTTATCAAACGCAATACTTAACTTACTATCTTAAATTTTATTGATATTTTATGGATAGGAAAATATAAAGAAATTATCACAAACGAAATTTTTAATTAACATTTTAATAATGAATAAATTTTGAAGCAATATATGTATTTAAATATATATCACAGAAAATAAGATCATCTTTCTTAAATCGTTTCTCATCGAAATCGTTCATGCAATTTTGCATTAAGTATTATTTCGCATGATTATACGCGCAGATTGTGCGACATCGACCGTGCGGATTCTAACAGTGTTCCCAAGCGGGATCTTCGGACAAACGAAGCAAAGATAGACAGATCGACAGACACCCTTCGATCAACAATGGTTCAGTCGCGTGTACGAAACATCGGCAAAATAATATCATTTCCACATATACATTAGTCGCGTACATTCACGAATGTATGGAATTGTTCGACGATCTGTCGTCTCCTCCCTCTCTCTCTCTC
>NW_012131315.1:0-3098 GCF_000143395.1 Atta cephalotes | reverse complement strand
TTCATCACTCACCGACCCGATGCGCAACAGTGGAGTTACATCTGCAACGATGATTCTGTAACAAATAAATTAAAATCTAAATTAAAACAGAGTAAAGAAATAATCACTACTTAAAAAAATAATTGCTATATGAACGCATGCAGTTTGCTGAAAAATAATCATGAAAATAAAATTTTTGTAAGCATCAAACTTTGTACCCATTGCTTAATTAGATATAAAATAATTATATATTTTCTCTCAAACAATTATATGTATTCTTTAAAGAAGATCTTAGCAAAAATAAATTTGTATAAAATTTTAAAGTAATTTTTTTTTGTACAAAATTTCAAAGTAATTATTGGGTTGTCCGGAAAGTTCGTGCCGATGTTGAAGAAAAATTGAAACGCAGAAAATTTAAATTTTAATATACATTTATTAAATTATATATTATAGGTTAATCGGCATAAACTTTCCGGACCAATAGTAACGGAAATGTAGTAGTTTCCTTATAACTCTCGAAATAATAAAATAGTGAATGAAGACAAATAAGAGTATAACAATTGCAATTGTTGTAGCGTAATTAAATAATACTGCACTGAATAACAATATTATTTAATTACGCTACAATAATTGCGTTATAATCTTATTCGCTTTCATTCACTATTTCAAACTAATTATTAAGTAACTCTCCTTTTGTCTAATTTTAACAAGTTGAAAATTACTTAAAAATTTTATACAAATTTATTTTTGCTAAGATTATCTTTAGAGAATATAATTATTTCAGAGAATATGTATAATTATTTTATCTAAATTTTAAGTACCTTTTCTTTTATCTAATGTAAATAAAAAGAGAGTTACTTAAAAATCACTTAAAAATTTTATACAAATTTATTTTGCTAAGATTTTCTTTAGAGAATACATATATAATTATTTTAGAGAATATCTATAATTACTTTAGTATATAATTATTTTATATAATATATAATTATAGAATATATAATTATTAAAATATATAATTATATATAATATATAATTATATATTATATAAAATATATAATATATAATTATAGAATATATAATTATTTAAATCATTTTATTCAACAATGATTTAAAAACAAGCAAAAAAAAGATTAATTTTACACAAATAAAAAATAATATTTACCGCAAGGTTGCTCCACTGATGCATGATGTCTCTCCCAGACCTGCTCCTCCTCTCGGAATATGATTAACATCTCGCACAGGACACTCGCGTAAAACACTCGCGAATAATAAAATATAATCGCGCGCGGACTGTAACTTGAGTCCGATAACTTGAACGACACTCCCGAAACGCGCGACGCGACGAACCGGCTGCGGTTCGTTCATTTTTAAATCGGCGGCGAGGTTAGCTTCCCCATTAGATTTTTACACAAAGAGAATGATTTTACTCAATATCTAAAAATTTATCTAGCTATACATTCAGACATATCCGAAAATTTTTAGATGTTTGAGAAAAACCATTCTTTTCGTGTAAATATCCTTTACTGAGCCCTCGCACCACGTCAAGGTGTACCCGTGAGAGGGAAGATAATCTGAAAAATGTAATATATAGCTATCATCTATACTATGCAATCGGTTAACTTTTAGAAATGAATATCACGTCTGCAATTCATTATCATCGCGAAATAAAATAAAGTCAGATAAAAGGGCTGAATCTTTTATTTGTACATAGATGATGTCTGTAAGATATGATTAAAGTCTAGAATGAAATAAGCTAGGGATTAATAAAAAAGATAAATGTTTCTTTTATTACCGATAAATAGCTCCAAAGTAACGGTTAATTTTTAAACGGATCGTATAACGAAAGGTGCACAAAAATAAAAAATTAATTAAATTATTAAACTGTGAAAGCAAGAATATGATTTTTTTTGCACGAGAGTATTCATATTATCATTGCTTTTTTATCGTGTGATATCATTCGTACAAAAAAATAGCCGTGTCGCGTGCCGTTTTTTTCTTCACATTTCTTTTTGAAAAGTATAATTGTTAAAAATGCTAGATATAATACGAAAGTATTGTATTTTATGAATATTCACATAATACGATTGTTAGTATGATTAATTATTCATAAAGTTTCGTATTATATTTAGCATTTTTCACGATTACGTTTCAAAAAGGAATGTAAAGAAGAGCGGCACGCGACACAGCTATCTGCCTGTACGAGCTTCGGTAAGGGAATGACTGCACGGAAACTACGCACAAACATGACGCGCCGCTCCGTGCCACCCCGTGCCTTCCCCACTTCAAGGTCACGCGCCGATCATCAACTGTCGAAATATTACCGTTAACGTATATTTTAAAATTAGTAAAATAATCTACTCGTTTTATTACGTTTTAATATTCTTCGATGAATTACACGATGCTTTATTATCGATTTATTATATGATTTACGTTTTAGTTCTTGAATTCGTTACGCGCATAATTATATCTTAGGCTGATATTCATAGTTACAGCTTATATGTATTCAAGACATCTTAAGTACAATTTTAAGAAAAATCACGAATCAGAGAGCCATATTAGACATTACTTAAGATAGTCTTGAAATAAGACCGGACTATGAATATCGCCCTTAGATATCTCTAATTTATATATCTGTAAATGTATAATATGAAAATTCTATTTATATCCATTGTTATATTTGATCCAAATTGTTTTATGATTTAAAAAATGTTTGCGTTTATCTTTATTTTAAAAATGTATAACTTATTATTCAACTTTATTTGACTGTAAATTATCAAAGAAAGTAATAAAGATTGAAATATAACTCTTAGTACACACCTTAGATTTGAGCAACATTACTATTCCGTTATGAAATTAATCATCAATCCGCGTTCGTAAATCTCATTTTCGTAGATTAATGCGCAACACCCGAAACGATGCCATGCGTGCGTCTCCCTTCGCGGTCGCCGAGCGAATGCCGAAGTGATGACGTAGTCAACCACCGCGGCACCGCCACGCTCACCCCTCCCCTTCTTTTCGCCGCGCGACTTTTTCTCGCGCTTTTTGCCTGCTTTTTGCGCCGTTTAGATTATACCTAACTGCGTATGAAAAATATTAACGGTTTATTCAATTATTATTCG
>NW_012131314.1:0-3097 GCF_000143395.1 Atta cephalotes | reverse complement strand
CTCTCTCTCTCTCTCTCTCTCTCTTCTCTCTCTCTCTCTCTCTCTCTCTATCTGCTCATGCTCCAGTTGAAAATTTATGCTAATTGAGGAACATTTCGCAATGGTCAGCAGTTTCCGAGATTTTTTGGTGTTTGCAACATTACGCATTAGTGAATTCATTTACTTTGGAAACTACGAATAAAGTTAATATGTTGAATTTGCTTCTCATAATTCAACTTTGCTTAATCATGTTCATTTTTATGCAATAATCATTGCGAGTTGCAACATGTCAAACGTACGCGATTTAAAGCGCGAGTATATATATATATATATATATATACACACACGATTTCATTAACAATCCAAAAAAAATTGATTTAACCTTTCGTTGTGTTTGCATAAAAGAAGCCATACGAGGTATTAACAGTACCTCTATTTTGTCTTTTACGACATTCAATTGAATTTCAGTTGGAGAAAAATTTAATTTTTCCCATGAGAGGGAAAGAGAAGAAGACAGAAATGTTCGTGCGAAGTAGAGGAATGTCTGAAAGAAGGAAAGAAAAATCGTGAGGATGAGCTGAATTGAAAATTCGACAGCGCGAATGACGCAAGTAGATTTTTCGGTACAGTCGGGCGCACGCGTAAGATACATAGGATGTGCCGGGCCGGAAATTCCGGCATCCTGGTGACTGGATGAAACAACGTTAATAAGAAATGTGCTCTCGGGCAATGTGCAACGTGTACCGAGAAATTCAACGATGCAACTATGTCCTTCTCCGTTCTATCTCGCTGCCAGTTTGGGCTAATGTCGGGTCGCGCATTTCAGAGAAACGACATTCGCAGGCTGTCGCAATGTCGTTTTATTGTGGAATCGCTCTTATTCGCACGAGTATAAAATATTCCAACTATTTTAAAATTCAATAAGCGAACTGGATAGAATCTTTTTGTACGTTTTTCTCTACTTTTTTTTCATGCTTCCGTCTGTTTTCAAATAAGAATATGGTACATATCGGATATAGCGGTAATGTGTAACGAAATGTTCTAATAGATTTAAATTAATATTTTGATTTTATTAAAAAGTGCTTGATATATATTTAACTGTATTAATTTAAGCTTTAAGTAATTTTTAATGGAAGATAATTACTGTTGCTATATTTGATCTAATACGAAACTGATCCAGTAATAAAAAGCTAAAAAAGTCTAGACTCTCTTCCTTGGGGTAAATAAACTTTTCAAGTTGAACATTGCAGCATATGAAAAAATATCTGCGAATGTAATGAAGAAGAAGCACGTAGAGTTTTGTAAAACAAAGTACGTGGATTATAAAATGTACCTTGCGCGAGTAAGTAAGATTAATATGTAGCGAAGTAGAGAGCAATTGTTTTCACACGCATTGTGTGTACAAATACTCGCGTGTATTCTTTGATTACATAGAAATACAGAGGAGAATAAAATTTCTTAGTAAAGTTTTCTTGCTGTTAACAACACCGCTCGACCCAGATCCTGGTGATGGATCGATTGATTGCGCTGACAGATGATTCCTTTACATGACTTCTTACTTACGCGAGATGATGCGGCATAATTTGATCGAGCACTCGAGTATTTGTACGTGTTCGTATCAGCTCCTAATGCCAACTTGATGAATTGAGTATCAGAGTTAATTTCTTTCTGGATTGCAAATAATATATTGCAATTTTCCTAAGATTTTCCTAAGAGGAATATAAAGCTATATGAACGTTGTATTGCAAAATTGAAATCCAGAGTAAATTGGTTGTTAAATTCCGTCGATTACAGAGGCGTGATAATGTTTTATCACATTAAATGGATGAATAAACCTCCAATCTGAACAGATATATTATCACATGTGATCTCACGTTAATTTAAACATCGTCATTGAATTATTTTCAACAATTTCTATCGATACTTACAAAACCCTCGTGTTTGAACGTGATATTCATGGACCAGTCGGTTTTTATTAGCTATCTATCAACCCTTTCCGCATCATCCACGAGAACCGCGTCTGTTGCCTATTATACTCTCCATTTCGTGTTAGCCACTAAAGCATGAAATCCTTTGAGCCGTCTGCATATTTTACCAATACCGCAGTCATGTACAAATCGCATTTCTAGTAGCTGTCTTTTATATAATCGAGAAGACGGAAGAGGTAATGATGGCAAATCACAACAGACAAAAAATATAGTATTCAAAATGTCTCAATTTTGAGAAATTTAATACGATTATCATTTTCCTATAATTTTTATATCACAGTAGAATAATTAAGATGAATTACAAAAATAATTTTTTTCAATTCCAAGAAAAAATAATTCTATATAGTTTTGTTAATATTAAATGCAATTTTCTCGTTTTCAAAATGAGAAGGATTGAGTAAGTTAATGTTTTTTTTTAACTGAATAAAGTTAAAGTTAAGTTGGCTTTACAAAATTAATAAAGTTAAGTTAAAAGTTGAAGGAATAAAGAACTTAACTTAAGTCAATATTGAATTAAAAAGAAAGTTAATTTTGAAAAAAATTATTTTTTAAATTTAATGTCTTAATTTTTCTTAAAATGAGATTAAATAATTACAATATAGATTATTAAGTAAATTAAATTTTAATTTTTTTATTCATGTGTGATATATGTATAATATATAACACATAACGATATAACACATAACTATATAATTATATAACTTTAAAAAAACAGCCAGCATATAGAGAAGATACAAGATTAGTGATTACTTTTTAATAAGTCATAAGAAATTGATCAATTACAATCAAATGCGAGAAAAATATTTGACTGTAATTAGTCAATTTCTTATGACTTAAAGCTTAAAACATCTATTATAGATCCGGATTAAGGCTATGCTATATAGCATATATAGCATAAAGCATAAACCAATCAGAGGGCTGTATTAGCATTTTAAGAAATTATTTAAGATGGTCTTAAAATATGAACGAATTACGATCGAGCGATCTTTTTTAAATATCTTAGAAAAATATAATAAAATATATTTAAAAAATAAAAAAATGTTTTAACTTAAAAAAAAAGTAAGTTAAAACGTTTAAAAAGTTTAAAACGTTTAAAAGTTTAAAAGGTTTTAAAAAGTTTTTAAAAATTT
>NW_012131313.1:0-3097 GCF_000143395.1 Atta cephalotes | reverse complement strand
GTTCTCTCTCTCTCTCTCTCTCTCTCTCTCTCTCTGGCATCGCATGATCTGATTTATAGCCAAGCTTCGTTAAATAAAATAGCTTAGCCTGCTGCTTAACGTTGGTTAACCATCACTTAATGATGGTATCATTTTCAGCTCCCAGCGCGCAGCGCTGTCGAGCGAAGATATCACACCACGCTCTTCTGGAAAGCTATTCTCCCGCGCCGTAATTATTTCAATTATTCCTCTCGAAGATACGCAAACTGAATTTGCGAAGCGTGGTCCGTGTTTACCTCAATCGCTTCTGCCGATGGCCGATATAATTTCGTATTTATATGAAACAGCGCAGATCTGTACCGGATGTTGATTCTCAGCTGTCGATATCGAATTTATAAAACAATGTTTCAGAATGTTATTAATAGCATTTGTCACAATTTTAAAGTATTATTAATTATTTATCATTAGGTAGTTTATTATTTAATTGAAAGGATTTTGAAAGAGTTTCTCAGATTATCAGGTCAGTAGACAAGAATATCTAATTAAATAAGTGTTTTAGCAGAAACTTAATTCGACAATGACTTGACAAGATATTCGGCGGACGATTAAAAGACTGTAACGAATGTTGATCTCTTATGAGATTTGTGTTAAGGAAAAGTAGATCTCAGAGGAGTTTTGTAGCTCATATGACATCTAGTAACGATTCGAATATCTAAATGTCACAGTGATTGTATCATAGATGTAGGCAGGCTTCTTGAACTTTCGTCTCTGTTTAATATATGTGTCTGTGATTTTTTAATGAGAACTTAATGATTCACGGTGATGATTAAATATAAATTCTATTGAATGGCATCAATTATATTGCAGATTATATTGATAAAAAATGTATATATTCCGATATAGATCTAATAGACTAGACTTATATGATCTTAGCGGAACTTTCTTAACTTTGATTATACCTCTTTATATCTCTATAGATATGCATTAATTGACGCAGAGACCAATGTCATTTCAGTTAACGCACGATATGACGTCATTTTTGCGTCATGTCGTTAAAATGCTTGCTATTATACATTTCCTTGCAGTTTTCTTTCCTTGAAACGAGTATAAGCACGCCTTTCCTGCATTTTTTTCTCGGATATATGAAAACTGTTAACTTTCCTACGATTCTAATTTCATGTAAAATAAAAATTATCTTACCTTTCACATTAGAATCGCTTCGCTTTCATGCAATTCTACAATTTTCGAAAATTTTTAATCGGAATTGTATCAGACGAATATTGCATCTATCCAACACACGTTGAAGAAAATTTGCCGCAAACGCCGGAATTTCGCGCAGCACCTGATCAAACAACTCAAACTCCCCGTTGATTCTGTCTCGAGGCCGCGATTAAATCGCGGGATTTTGAATCGCTGATCTCCCTTCGTGGATCCTTCGTGAAATATTGTACTTTGCATACTGCGAAAACACAGCGCAAATATCTCTTTCCTCGAGAAAGTTACGCATACATACTTGGAATAATTGAAGAATTAGGGTTCAACGATTGTGGTCTGCAAAGCCTTATGACATATAACAATTTGATTATTGATAACTGTGTTTTCAGGTTATAGTTCTCATTTTCAAGTTTATTATGGAATGAAATCAGTATAATGTCGATGAGTTTAAGTTTCGATGCTATAGATACACGAAGACATACGTATGCCCATTTGTGATAATAGAAAGAAGCTGTAGAAGAAATAAGCGATAAGGATCATTTTATGTAGTTGTAGATCTAAAAGTAGACCTTACAAATTGTGTCTATAAATTCTTTATTTGTTTACAATTATCTCGCAGCTTGTTTTTATTGTCGCAAATACAATTCGAACAATTTGCAAGATCCACTTTAATGTAAGTAATACTTTATGCCATAAACGCGTGAATCTTATTTTTATTAAGAAATTATTTTGCTGAAATATCTAAAAAGTTTTGTTAGATACAAATCTGAAAATAATTGGATTATTAAAATAATTATGCAGGACACTCAAACTAGAGTTGCTAGAATGTCAAAACTTATTGCTTATCGTACTTGAATTTCTCATATTATTATTTTGAAATCTAATAAAATTATTTTCAAATCTGTATCTCGCTAACTCGTGGTACGTATACCTCTCTCACGTGTTTATCGCAATAAGAATACATACACTGTTATTCAATGCAGAACAACGTTATACGAATAAAATTTTCTTAAGATACATTTTCCTGTATCTGTAACATCGAAAGATGGACTCACCGAGATTACACTGATTTCAATCCTCGGTCTTTTTGAATCATGACGAGGGATGAGGGGCCGCCATAATGGCGCAGCTTGAAATGCCATCCTCATACCTTCTCATGGTCGCAGAGCGTCTTCATGGTCGCCGCCATCGTCGTCGTCGTCGTCATCGTCGTCGTCGTCGTCGTCGTCTTCGTCTTCGTCTTCGTCGTCACGTTCGCGATCGTCTTGTTCGTCTGTTAGGTTAGCCATCATCTCCGTCGTCGTTACTCTCGTCGAGGTTCGCGCTGTTGGTTGGATATCGTCGAAAGAGAGGTGGGTCGTTCTTGTGCGCACACACTCGATCACTCGTGCACACACACATACACACACACCCACAATCTCTCCATCTCTTCTTTACGCCGCGTCCCTCCACCCCACGGGGAAAAGGGGCGCGCTACTATAACGGTGGTATTTTGGTTTTGGCTCGGCTCGGCCCGCGGCAGTTCTGGGAGTGGAGTTCTAAAAACAGCAGAGGTAAGTCTTGCCTGCTGCTGCTGAGCAGCTGCCCGCTTGCTTCTTCTTCTTCATCATCATCACCGTCGGCACGTCGCGGTCTCGCGGTTCTCCGTTCGCGTTCTTCGCTCTCGCGGTACCATCATCGTCGTCGTCGTCGTCGTCATTGTTGTCCTTCGCGTACCGGGTTGCCGATATCATCCATCTCGTCATCAGCGATATCGTGATCTTCGCGATTTCCGCGAATGCGAGTTTTCGGATACCATCAGCGTACGCGAATTCGCCATTGCTTCGCGGTTGTTTTCCCGAAGGACGCCTGCTCCCTCTTTCTTTTTCTCTTTCGTCCTTCCTCTTTCTCTCTCTCTCTCTCT
>NW_012131312.1:0-3100 GCF_000143395.1 Atta cephalotes | reverse complement strand
TTATTATTATATATATATATATATATATATATATATATATATATAGTACTATATATTCAAACAAATATAATATTTATTAAAATTTGTCAGTGTACAGATTCACGACTATCCTAAAACCGTTTATGTACTTGTGAAATCCAAAGACCGACTGTTCGATCGCGGTTCAAGTTTGCTACCTCGGAGTCAATGTAGCCACCTCCGTTACGTTTATAATGCAAATATGAATCTATTATCTCGGTGATCTTTCTCTTAGTATTCGCTACAGATCGCAAAAACAATGGTGATGGCATTTAAAACGGAACCTCAGCGTTCTTTTCGCACATAATGGATTCGAAAGAATCGTTTAATTAAATAATACAGATTAGAGTCAGACAATTGCAACGGCAATAAGCGCGCGCGTCTTCCTGTGTCGTGTCATGTATTTCATACACGCTTCAAATAACTATAACTTATATTAATCCGTAATTAACTGCCAGTCATTACTCAATTGTCAAGTCACCGATCTGAGTCATCGCAATCGCAGGGATTACAAGGTAATCCTCGGCGACATACGCATTACATGCCAGGGGTCAAACGCGACGTCACCACTCCGTAATCATTTCCACGATTTTGCATTGAGACGCCGAAACAAAAAGCTAGAAATAACAAATAACTTCATTTGAAACTCGAGTGGAAAATCCAAAACGCCACGCCGCCGCCGCCGCCGCCGCCGCCGCCGCCGCCGAGTAAAAAAGAAAATAGCAGTGATTTTCAAAGAGTCCGCGACACTTAGGTATTTCCAGTCCACAAGTACTAAGAAAAACTGAGGCGCGCTTACATTTACCGTGGTGGTGTAGCATATCGTTCGCGGAATTATTGATGTTTCGTTCATATAATCGATGTTTGCAAATTGAGCTTGCCCTGGCTCGATCGACCTGGCGCAATGCCGCATCGTCATATTAATTCTTATCATACGAGAATCAATTCATTCGCGAAGCGATTTACGCGGAGATATCTGCAACAGTTCGTAGTTCAAAAATATACCTACGCGGAGAAATACCTACTTAGATCCGGTTTTTTCTAGTTAATTTGTAGTTACGCTCTAAATTTTCTACAGTGAAATCTCCAAAAAAAGCGAAAATACAACCATCCTTGAAAAAAAGTGGAAATATGACAATTTTCAATTTTTTTAGAATGAATTTTCACTTCAAAAGAGTAACATCTCACTCCAAAAACAAGTGAGGTTTCACTCTAAAAGGAGTCACTCTTTTTCAAGAAATATTTTTTTCAAACTTTTTTTTCAATGGTGATTATACTTTTATTCTCTTGGAGTGAGATTTCACTGCAAAGAAATTTAGAGTGTAGATATAACCTGATGTGTCTAATCACATTTAATCAAAAATTTATCTTTTAAATCGATGAATATCATTACTTAATTCAGATAAAGAAAAGATTTTAAAAGAAAAATGATCGAGAAAGTAAAAGAGTAGACATTTGTCAATCTCGACCATTCTAACTCTCAAAGTTTCCTCATAAATATACGAAAATCAATCAATGAGTGAACAAGTTATTATAACGTGCTCTCTAAATTTTGGGGAGTAAATTTCACTCCAAAAAAAGTGATAGTTGCGCCAGTCCGGCAAGAAGTGAATTTCTTAACCTAACCTAAAAAGTCAAAAACTTTAATGATATATTATATCTCGCTTCGCAAGACAGAGCGACATTTTTTTCACATTCGTTTGTTTTGTGCAAAAACACGTCGAATAAGCCTAATCATTTTTTAATTAGATGTAGGGAGGTTAAACTTAACACTTATCAGAGTGAAATTTTAGTTCCTCCCTTCGAAGAGTGAAATTATTCACTCTTTACATAGATTGAAAATTGACTCCCATTTGGAGTGATTCTTCACTCTCTAAGAGTGAAAATTTCACTCCTGCCGGATTGGTACAACTATTACTCTTTGAAAGTGAAATTTCATTCCCAAAAGTTTAGAATGTGACGCGATATTAAGCGAGCTCGCGACGAGAATCCATCAGCGGCTCAGCGTAATCGCAATTATCCCTCCAAAGATATTAAAAATAAATAAAACACTTGAAAACTATTCCTAATTAAATTTAACCGAGAATTAAACACAAACTTTATATTCTACAACAAACAGAGTAAGTTTCAATTGATCAAAACTCACGAATAAATTGTAAATATGAAGCTTGCAAGACTTTTGCGTAAAGCAACTGCAGGAATATCTAATATTCGCGTGCATGCGTGCGTGCGTTCATGTAAAATAACGTGACATGGTACGCGATCCGTGCGACGGCCGAGAGCAACGAATGGGAACCGGGCGGAACCATTTTAATAGAGCTGATTTTCGTCGTCAAAGGAAGTAGTTTAAAGATCCGCCTCATTGTGGTACCTTCGGACACGAAATTTTTGGCGTACGCGACGTACAATATATGTTTGTATCAATAAATTGAATAGAATAAATTAAAATTAAAACAGAATAAATTAAAATGTCTCTTTAATCCTTCATCTGCAATCACATTCTTACTTCTTCCATCCAGTTCAAGTTTTCTTTACTGTTTTAGATTTAAAAAAAAATGTAGGAAAATTTAGGATTACTCTTTTGTTATCTCTATTACATTATCAAAGTTTTTTCATAAGATATTTCAGAAGAACTCCGCGCTCTTTTATTTGGAAATACATTGAGAGTGAAACGTCGCTTGTACTAAAAAAGACCCAGATTGCAAACGCAGAGTTAAAAGAATATTTAAAAAAAACAGCTCGCAACGAGTCTTTTTTTTTCTTCTTTTCACATTTTGCATCTTCCGTCGTACCGTGTTTGACTTGGTCGATTTCGCAAATGCACGGTTGAAGAGCGACGAATGTTAAACGCGAAATTCTCGCAAGTACCCCACGAATGTATCGTCGTAAGAGGGCACAAGCAAATAAGACTGCGGGCAAACGAGATAAGAAATAGCTGAAATTATACGATACGTTAGAAACGCATGCCGGCAGCGCGCATGCTATTTTCCCAACCTCCTCCTTAGCAGTCCCATCCCAGAGGATCGAGGAAAGAAAGAGAGAGAGAGAGAGAGAGAGAGAGAGAGAGAGAGAGAGAAGAGAG
>NW_012131311.1:0-3101 GCF_000143395.1 Atta cephalotes | reverse complement strand
GAACATATATATATATATATATATATATATATGATATATATAAATGCAAAACTTCCGAAATGTGAATTTAATATTACCGAAGTAGATCTCCATCCGGTTGATGGATGAATGAGCTTGCCCTCGAATCCTTCATCGAAGATGTGTTGCTTTGATTATCAATATAACAGTGCAATTTTTTTTAGATTGATGGAAGTAAATAATTTGTCGTAAAATTTATCAGTTTTATTAGTCTAGTACATGATAGGATTTTTAAGATTAATCAAATTAAGCGATGTCATTAATGAGTAATAGTATTCATCATCGTATTTAGAGTTTGATGTTTACACTGTTTGCATCATAAAGTGCTTCTGGTACATTCAAAGAGTTTGTGCCAGCATGGACATTTAGATTATCCACCGAATTTTCTAAACTAAGAATAAAGAAGCATATATAATATTTGGATATTTAAAATTGTTAAAAACAGATGTTGAAAATATCTGCTATAAACTTTATGAATAAAATGCCAACAGAAATAATGTATTAATAAAAAGTAATTCAATGCTCGATTAAATAAATTAAAATAATCAGTTAAAGAGCACAAGTGAGATATTCTTCACTATTGTTATAAATTATTAAACATATTATATTTAACTAATCAAAATATAGACGTTTCGACCTTCTATTCGGTCATTTTCAATGTTACAAACACAGTTTACATTAAAACAATTACAATGACGTACTGAAAATTCTAGAAAAGTTCTAGCGCTTATAATATTAAAAACCTCAATCCTGAAGCAACAACGTGTGCAATCCGAAAACCTTGATATCATTATAGGAAGTTATAGGATCTTGTCTTAAACCTGTCCATGTGTTTCAGAAATAAATCCCATCTTATTACAACGTACAGTTAATAATTATAATTTGCCATCGTATAAGGTTATTGGGTCTCAAAAACTTACATATACAAATTTTTATTTTATAACATGATAATGCTAAAGTGTTGCTATGTAAAGTAATAATTTAAACTAGTGAGAATTTAAGCAAATTAAAATGTTGCAAGATTTATACCTGTGTTATTACCAATGAAAATGATAATAATTACAGCTCATAACAGTATATACAGCAAGCAGTATTGAAACCAGAATTCAAAAAATATAAATTGTGTCATATTATTCTGCACTTCTTAAAACTTATTTTAAATTGATAAAGATACAAGTGACGAAAAAAATCGACAATTGTAACTGATAAGGAAATTCAAAGGAGAGGGAAAAGAAAAAGTAACTAGCTTTTTTAAAAGAGGACGATTCTGATTCTTATATACATATGGCAAATTATAATTGTTAACTGTACGTTGTAATAAGATGGGATTCATTCCTGAAATGACACATGGACAACTTTAAGACAAGATATAACTTTCTACAGTCATATCAAAGTTTTCGGATTGCACACGTTATTGTTTCAGGATTGAAGTTTTTAATATTATAAGCGCTAAAACTTTTCTAGAATTTTCAGTCATTGTAATTGTTTTAATGTAAACTATATTTGTAACATTGAAACATATATATAAAGATGATGGGAAACATTCAAGAAGTGGAAAGTGCTTGTATAACGGGAGAGTATATTTCTGGTAAAGATTCTGTGTCACTTTGTAAATTAAGTCCATTCTTTTGTTTCTTTATAAAAATTATCTCGGAATCTTTTGTTATAAGATGGTTCCCTATCTAAAATTCTGACCTTGTTTCAATCCAAATTATAATTAAGAGGCCGCTAATTAGATATGACATTAGATTGGTAAGTCTGAGTTTTTATTAATATCCGACGAATGCTCTATAATTCTTGTTTTTAATTGCTTTTTTTGTCTGACCAATGATGCATCACAATCATGGCATGAGATCCTATAGACAATATCATGCTGTTATCTCAAGAGTATCTTTTTCAATTGTGATGTATTTTTTCAGAGTGTTCGAAATCGTAAATGCAGGCTTCTGTCTACGTTGGAAAAAGATTCTGAAATGATCCTTACAAAAGATACAGTTAAGTTACTTATTATACTCTCTCATATGATTTTTGATGGTCTTTCTATTGTTAGAATGGAACTTAATTCTCATTTGAATTGAAGAGAGGAATATCCGCGATAAAAGGAAGATATCCTTGATAAAAGGAAGAGGATATCCGTTTCTTAACAAAACTTGTAATATTCATATACTAATATTCATATACTAAAAACTTGTAATATTCATATACTAATATCAGTAATATTCTTAAAATGGAATGGTGAGATAAAAAGAAAATTTTGTCAAATAAACTAAAAATTATACCTCTTTGTGAAATCAACGCTTGAGCTCTTTCACAATTGCAAGGATCACGATTGCGAGGATCAACCTCACGGTGCGTTCTTTTGAGTGATTCTTTCTTGCTGGCACACTGGAACCTTCGTTGGACTGTTCTAAAGTCGTATATTTTGCCACAATGTCATAAATGGTTGATCTCAGATATCCAAAGAATCGAATTATTTCCATTGCTGAGCGCCTAGCGCGAAGGCCTTCGATGATCGCAGGTCTTCGATTATATTCCGCACTTGATTTCAACATCGCGATTTTGAGAATATTACTATTTATTAGAAACATCAGGCTTTTTTGGACGCCAACAACAACCTCTGGCGAGTCAGAATTTCTTGGACCAAAACATATCGACGTTGTCTATAAAAATATAGCAGAAAATTTAAATTGAAATTTGTCCGGATTTTGATGACGTATCCTGTATATGTGTTCTCAATAAAACATGTTGGTTTCTCTCTCAAATAACATGCGTATCTAAAATGTTATGAAGACATCATAAAGACCTATTTTGGGACATATTTATGTCTAAAATTTATCAAAAAAAACATAAAGATGTCTTTAGACAATATACATTCATTTTTGTTTGAATCTTTCTTTTTTTCTGTTATGTTAAAATATTTATAATTTATGAATTTTTATCTTCTATATCTTCTATACCAGAGCAATAAGTACAAAACAAACTGAAGCACGCATCTTGCTGATTTATTACCTGGAATGAAATAAATAGATGCATTCGCAGGTTATATATATATATATATATATATATATATATATATATATATA
>NW_012131310.1:0-3107 GCF_000143395.1 Atta cephalotes | reverse complement strand
TGTGTGTGTGTGTGTGTGTGTGTGTGTGTGTGTGTGTGTGTGTGTGTGTGTGTGTGTGTTCGTGCGTGCGTTTATGTATTTTTGTCATTGTAAAATATTGTTTTTATAGGATGAAGCAGCGGTATTTAAAAAAATTATCACTCTTTATGTCAAATCTGATGCAAGTGACAAAATCCAAAAGTTATGATCATAATTTAATATTATCATTAAATATTATCATCATAATTCGCAACCCTACATTGATGATGCCATGTCTAAAATAAAATCGTTTGAAGGTAAACTATTCACATAATAATATAAACATTTACTATATCATAAAATATGCTTAAAATATGCTCTTAATCCATATGATTATACACTCAAAAAAAAATATTGTGCTATTTAGCTGTTCTGTGTTAATGTCAGAGGATTTTCCATTTACATATGATCTTGAGAGGATATTCTATAAAGTAAAGGAATTTCGTATAATCATAAAGTATTGGATTTAGAATTACAATCCTCTCAATACTAGAAAATGTCTTGCATGTACTGACATGTACGCGCACAATAGCATATAAATGACAAACTTCTTCTAACAAATAAGCGTGTCGCTAGTATTGTATATCCTCTTATTTCAAAAGGCTATTCGAGTTGTTATAATAAAATTTTCTAGAGAAATTTATTTTTGATCATAGCTCATGTGTTCTCATTTTTATAAATGAATATAAATGTGTTATAAATATATGCACCTGATTAATATAAGATTAATATAAGATTTTTTGCTTAAAGGAAAAGAAGAATTCCCTGCTTATTGGCAGAATTTTTTTTTTTGAGTGTGTCACATTTAAAAAGCAACATTACGACATTATAAATACAAGCACAGAAATGTTTAAAAGTATAATCAAATGTCGACTTTTAAAAGAATTGAAAATATTTATTATTTTCAAATTTACATATTTACAAAAAATTTTAAGTGTTGTTTTCTGTTCATTTATATATTACACTGTCTTTTATTGTATAAACAATATTTATAACAATTGAAGATACATTTATATTTACTATAGTACAATTTTTTGACTTATTTTTCATATTTGCAGATGATGATTCTAAAGCTACAGATATCACAAATGCTTTGTTGTTTATGGTGGTTGCAAAAGATAATAAGCTTTTAAATACCGTTAATAAAGAAGGTTGTTAGTATTTATTAAAGTTTTTCGATTCACTCTACAAGATCCCAGGACGCTAGCAGTTTACAGATTTGATGGAAAAAATGAGATTTTGTCACTTTTAGTTAAGCGAAAACTTGAAACCGCAGAAAGCGTCACATTAACGTGTGATGTGTGGACGGAAGTGTTGAATACCGACAGCTATTTAGGCGTATCTATGCATTATATTTACACGATGCATTAATGTTCACAATGGTGGGTGTTTTTCAATTAGATTAGCAACATATCAGAGAGTATTTGGGAGAAGTGCTCTTATCAGTATGTAATAATTGGAATATATCTATATCCAAAATTAAGTATGGATAACACAAATATAGTGAGCGCGGTCTGTCAAATTTTTGCAATGACAAACATTTATCGTGTTTTTCTCATACGCTAAATTTGATCCCCGCGAAAATGATTGAGAAGCTCTCAGATCTGAAAAATCTAGTAAATAAAATAAAAACAATTAGTAACTTATTTTAAGCACAGCGTCGTTGCGGTAGACGAATTTCAAAAAATTCAACGAACGAATTCTTCTGCAACATCGTTGAAATTAATTCAAGAAGTTTCGACTCGTTGATCATCTACATATTATATGTTAGAAAGATTTGTTAATCGATATCACGCCTGTTATAAAACTAAATAACTTAACTAAAAAACTAAAAAAGTCACCAGAAATGTTAACAGACTCTGAGGTTGTAATTGCAAACGAGTGCATAAAAATGTTGCAACTATTTGAGGAAATAATAACTAGTGAAATTAGTGCTAAAAAAATGTTACTAGTAGTAAAATCATACCAATGGTATATTTACTGTACGATAAGATATTCGAGCTTCAGCCAGAAATAGGTAAAAACTTGAAAAAAATATATTATGCACGAAATAGATTCTTAGTTTAATTCAATTGAAAACATTAAACTTTTGACCATAGCCACTGTTTTGGATCCACGCTTTAAAAAAATATATTTTCGATCAAATTTAGCGTGTGCAAATGCAATTTCGAAAATAGACAAACAAATAAATAACGTATGAGATAAAATAATGAATGTGAAGTAGAGTTGAATCTCCTAGAAGAAATAGAGATGATTTCAAATCTATGGAGCAAGCATAATGCTTTAATGATTAAAATGAATCATAACATAAGTGAAAACAATTCTGGACTAAATTTACACATAGAGTCAGAAAATTATTTAAGTTAGCCAGTTGTATTAAAATCTAATCCAATAGAATATTGGATTTCCTATATAAAGTTACAAGCAAATATTTAAGTAGTATAGCACTTGAATATTTGTCAGTGGTAGGGACATTAGTTTCATTGGAACGAATGTTTTCACGAACAGAAACATTATGACGGATAATCGTAATCGTCTTAAGGATGACCATTATTAAATTATCCCAATTATTATTTTTAAGTTAAGTAAGCATTAAATTATCCCAATTATTATTTTTAAGTTCACTAGATATTTCCGATTAGAGAAAACTCACAAAGTGAAGTAAGTAGGATATTGACCTTTGATTAATATTGACTTTTGCAGATCGATATTCTGCAAAACGATTGCTTTTTAATAAATGCTTCAAATTGTTAATTAAAATAAAGAGCTGATGTTTCTTGAATCTTGTATACAAGAAAAGAACAATTTTGCTGTGTATCTAAAAATTTAGCTAGATACAGATATGAAAATAATTTTGTTCAACCATAAAATAATTACGTAGGAATTTCAGATATGGTAAACAATAAGTTTTGAATGCCAAAAATTTGATACTTAGTTTGAGCGTCGTACTTATATAATTACTTTGATGCTCCAACAACATTATTTTCAGATTTGTATCTTTTAGAGAGAGGGGGGGGGAGGGAGGAAGGGGAGTGGAGAGAGAGAGAGAGAGAGAGAGAGAGAGAGAGAGAGAGAGAGAGATACATCAG
>NW_012131309.1:0-3102 GCF_000143395.1 Atta cephalotes | reverse complement strand
ATATATATATATATATATATATATTGAAGATATATATATATATATATATATTTAAAAGATTTTTCTTCATTAATTACAAACCTAAAATCATTTAGTAGTAACATTTAAAGGAACAGATCCGATGTGGCGGATCAAAAAGATATTCATTCAAATTTGATAAAGTGAATTTGATTATGTCATATCTTATAATAAATTTCTTCATCTTATAATAAATTTTCTTCTAACCCGGCTGGAACATCAGCGGTTGAGAAAATACTTGATTACTATCCTAACTTTAGGTAATTTTGCACATAAGATATTCCCAAGACGCAGGAGGGACCGGGAGCAATTTCATATTAATATCAAACCTTCTGTCTTCAGAGGCTCTCAGTTGGCAACATCACCTCCACTGACGATTTGATTCAATCAGGCACAGCCCTTTTCTAGATTATTCGCAGCGCTTTATGGTACACAAAAAGTCATATCTTCCTCGTTTCAAACACGCTGAACGAGCTCTGAGTCAATAATCTTCGACTAACAAGCCTTCCTTTTTTCTCTCTCGAAGGATATATCTTTTTCTACCTTACTTGAACCTTCGCTTTTTGGCTATATTGACGTTTTACCGTTTTAAAAATATCGTTCATATTTTCGTAGAGTCTTTTAACGTGTTTATCTGGTTCAAAGAATTTTCGACGTGACGTCGCATCACGGAACTTTATGTTGAATAACACTCGACGGTAGACTTGAAAAATAAAAAAAGATTGATATAATATTGTTTAGTGTCACGAGCTAAAAGTTTTACGCAAAGTTTTATGTAAGCTTAAGCAACAAATTTCACGCTTCACTGTGATATTATTGAAATGTAAGCAAGATATAATAACGTTTTGTTATGCAGGCAAATGTTTCGTTTGTCCTGTTTACCAAATCATTTGCCAAGTTTAGAATTCATCTCGCTGCATTAACAATAATACATTATAAAAGGTAACGCGCGACAGATTGTTAGTTCGGAAACACACAAACGACAAGCTGTTTGTTCTGCGAGAGAAATGTTGGAAATCTTGTTTTATCTCCCTCCCTCTTCCTCCCCCGCACGAAACTTCGGTCATTAAACACGCGATAATTCAAGCGGATAATACACTCGTACGGCAATACCGCCGACTGCAATTCCACGCATGTTGGAGCGTCCTTTCGCTACCGTCGAGTCACCGTCGCCGCCTCCGACCCGACAAGAAGAAGCCGCCAGAATAATTCACCAAGCGCTCTCCACCTCGTGAAGTGTAATGTAGAATAATGTTTTACACATTGCGGCTCGCCCACGTGCCGAGTCGAGACGTGGGAATAAAATGAATTTTGCAGAGTAAGGACGCTCGCGCACTTCATCCATCATATGCCTTTTTGTCTCGTAAAAATAACGTAACGCCAATATGCGGTTACATAAATGTAAAAACGCAATATATTAACAACGATATAATCAACAAAAACAATATTAATGTGTATTGTTGATATTTCTTTTAAATTAATTTTTCGAGCATTTTAAAGCTTTTCATGCAGATTACGCGATTAACATGTGAAAAACAAAATTTGAAATAACTCCAAAAATATCCATATTCCGTTAAAGTTTAATTGTAACACATGAATAAATTTGTTATCGCTAGTGAAAATTTATGACAACAATGAAAATCGATTAGAAAAATAAGTATCTGCTTGTTATTTTGCATTTATTTGCATTTATGTTATATGGAGAGAGAAGCTTATTTTGAAATTATTATACCTTAATTACTTTTCATTGATTTATACGTAAATTATAAATCCGTCATAATAAAAGTAATCAGTGTAGGAAAATACATTCCGAGAGATAAATGCATACGTATATATGCAATGGATAATAGCACCGATAAAGACCATGTACCAAAGAGGCGAAACGTGAAGCAAATATCGATCAGTGCGCAAGAACACTCGACGATTTTCCACACGCCCGACACCGTATATTCTCTTTCTTATGTCTTCGCGTACTTCATCGCTTTTCCATCGATATCGACGCCTTCTTTTTCTCTGTACTCGTTCCGCATTACGCTCGACCGCGACGTGAGCGAAACTTTCAAAATCGCGAGTTAACTCTTTCGAGACAACCTACCCAACAGCATTACGCCTTGCGAAATATTAAGTTGCTCTTTTTATATTTGTCACAAATTCAAAAAAATGCGTGGGATAAAACTTTTGCGATTTCTACGTTGAACGATTTTTTTGTATCTACATATGTATGTGTTGCTACCATAATAAAGTTATAAAATTCTAGTTCTGTGTTTCTGAAAATGTGTCAAATCTGTACTTTCTGTTCTCAGAAATTTCTCATTCTACTCGATAGAAAATATATAATATACATCAGATTAATTATATCATATTTAATTCTCCGCCGACAACATGATGAATCTTTCATCAACAATAAGAGTCTTCAAGAAATAGAGAAAATTTTTTTATTGCTCCTGATTATATAAAAATCTGAATAAAATTCCGATATACTTGTCAAAGTTTTAATAACGAGCTCGCTTTGACCATAGAAGTCAGGTTATATTTTACTCCCTAATTTTTTATAGATTTAAATTTATATACTAAAATTCACAATCAAAATGTAGATAAGAGACCCCAATTATCGGTAGAGGATTATAATAAATAGACCTTTACTGTGCAAATATAATGAGAATACAAGAGAATAATATTTCCTTATTATGTTCACAAATTTAATACGATATATTAATAACATATAAATAAATTTTTCTTTAATTTCAATTAAATTTTTTCTAAATGATAATTTAATTTCAAACTTGTTAATATATCATAATGTTTTATTTAAGGACGTTATCCGAAAAAATCCATTTTTTTTTAGATTTTTCTGAAACTTACAGAATAAATTTTCTTATAATATTCTTTTAATATTCTGAACATAAAACTTAATATTCGAAGCGAGATTAAAAATCGAAATATTTCTTCGAAACTTCGAAGTTGAATTTAAAATATATATACATATATACATATATATAATATATATACAAATATGTGTACATATATATATATGTGTATATATATATATATATATATATATATATATATATATATATATATATA
>NW_012131308.1:0-3110 GCF_000143395.1 Atta cephalotes | reverse complement strand
CAAGACACGCACACACACACACACACACACACACACACACACACACACACACACACACACAGAATTTTAATTATATATTTTAAATGATACGTTCCGGAAATATAAGTTGTAAATTAAATTAATTAATAGATAGTTAATGTGTGTGGACAATGACCCTAAATAAATTTTATTATAAATATTTAAAGTATATATATATATATTTAATAAAAAATAAAAGAGTTACTTAGAATTATTTGTTTACGTGGAATGAGACTTCGTGGCTCTTGCGTTACGTGAAACGCGCTTTTTTTCTTTCCAAATGCCTTGTGGCTTATACTGCATAGTGCACTGTTGTAAATGATGTAAATGCTGCTTGTACAGAACATCTTGCTTTATTTGTCTTGTACAAAAACGAGCTTATTATACTCGAATGAGAAGATACATAGAAAAAAGAAAAAAATGTCGTCGTCTTCTTTAGGAACGAAACAGAACAACGACTGCACGACAAAACATACATGCTCGAAGATGCACAAAGACAATCGGGTTGCTCATGTGATCTGGGGGGCGCATAGCGAATTCCGGCGGTGAGGGAAAGCGCGGTAGAACAGCGGCTAGAGACATTTGCGTGAAGCGGATTTACCAAATTGTATCGGCGTTAAATATCGTTTCAAACTATTGACACTGCGTATACATTATTATTTTAAATAACTGTATTCTGACTTATTTCTTATTTAATATATTTTAAATAATATCTGAAATTTAATTTTCATTTTAAACAAGTCGTATCAGTTTTATATTCCTATAATTTTATATTTTAAATAAGTTTCCGGAATTTATTTTATATTTTTTATTTTTAAAAAATCATAACAGTTATTTATTTTATTGAATTATGATTGTACGTAAGTTTAAAAAATTTTTTAAACACAAAATAATTTGCAGCTATAATAGTATCATAAATTAATTTTTTGAAAAATAAAATAATGATTAACACGATATTTAAGACTTGTAACCAAAAGTGTATTTACGTAAATTATTTCATAATATTAACTCTATACACTTTTGAGTCATTCATGTCCTGCGCATTTCTTTTATTTGAAATACTAATTGTAAGAGTACTTGGTCCAATACTAGTTTCTTTTCTAGTCTAAAAAAAGCTTTTAGAGAACATTTAGAGAACAAGGTTTTTGCCGATCTCAATTTATGTATATCCTTTAACTAGAATAACTTTGATGTTTATCTCTGATCACAGCAGAATAGCTAAGAGGATTCTAACTCACGGATACAATAACCAGCATGGCTCTAGTGTCGTGCGGATGGAGAGGGCGAAGATGCTTCTCTTTCACTCGTTATGTTCTTTCTTTAAACTATTGTCCTTTCTCTCCTATAAGATGCAGTTCTCTCTCTTCCTCTCTTTTCTTTTTTTTTGCACACGATTTTATTAAATAGATATGGTATTTATGATTTTTAATGATACGACTTAGAAACTAATTATGTTAAGAAACTAATTATGATAATATTTTTATGAATTTTTAATAATATAACCTAGTAATACTATAATATAAGTAATTATAATAATATTCTTTTTTATCAATGTAATATAAATGGCCAAGCGCGCTTTCTTATTGATTAATTCAATACTACTACGAAGATATGAAGAAGAAGTGGCGAAAACTAAGGATAAAATAATTTTATTTAGAAAAGAATATATATTTTAATATACATTTATTTATCATATGTAATGCAGTATGTACAATATAATCTAAACCATAGATTATTAGTTCACATTCTATAATAGAATTTTTATCATAAATATTGTACAAAGTATTTGCAGCATCGCTTTTATTAATAATAAATTTTGTCTTAAAAATGACACAAAATATTCGAATTTCTTACTAACACCATATGTATGACTCAGTTCATAGAATACATATTCAATACATTGCTTAAGCTCAATAATAAGAAAAGCATAGTTGTTGGTTTCATGTACAGACATGTACCATTTAATATTAACTTCACTACTTATTTGTATCATATATTTTAATTTCCATTTAGATCTTGAATCGGTGATGAGATTGTTGACTGCATCAATCGCTCGATATCTGCACACTTCTCGATGAACATCTTTCACATAGCATGAGATATGAATATGCGATTGCCTCAATTATCACCAATCGCATATGAGATGTAGATCCTACAACGATCCCAATGTCCAGAAATTTATATGCTGTCGATGTCAATACATATTTCCTCATCAAGATACGAGGTATGTAGTGAAGTTTCGATGTACTAGATGATATTTGAGAAAATGTGTTTTGAAAAAAAAGAAAATATGTAAATAGATCTTATAAAAATACATAACATATAATACGCATAAACAAAAATATTTTATAAAATTAAACGAATTTACTGCCTCTTGCACACCTCATTCTGTTGAATTGGAACGTAATAGTTCATGGCCTGAGATATTTTATTTTTTCGGAGAACTTATAATTAGCAATAGTCTGAACTCTGTTGAAGCTCTCTGAACAATTGATGCAGTAACGTTGCTCTTCTTTTAAATAGTATTCCATTTCACATTTTTTTACACATCCTAAAAGGAGATTTTTTTTTATATACATTATACTTTGAAGAAGTTGCGACGTAGTTGAAGAATACCAAATTGACACACATCATAAGAATGCACTCTAATATCTCTTTTATCTAATCGGCGCCAACGATAATGAAGTCTGTCTGTTCCCATTATCTTTTTTCAAAAATGAGTTTTAAGTATCCAATCTAGAATTTTCCTTATCTTAAAAAATATGTAAGTTAATTTTTAATGTTACTATCATTAAGTCTAATGACGCATGTACTAAGAATGCATTTTAATGATATCGAACCTTTTTTTATTTAAGAGATCAACGCCAACAACAGTAAAGTATGTCTGTTCATGAAAATAATGTACCATCAATATCTCATTTCCATCTTTTGTCAAAAATGAATATCTTTTAAATTTTATATATCTTAAATTTACATATCTTAGTTATCGGTATAGAAGACATTATTATGATTACATTAGACTATATTATGAATTATCTAGAGGGATACAAAAGTAAAAAATTCGATAATGGAAAAAGAATGGTCACAAAAAT
>NW_012131307.1:0-3112 GCF_000143395.1 Atta cephalotes | reverse complement strand
CACACACACACACACACACACACACACACACACACACACACACACACACACACACACACACACACACACACACACACACACACACACACACACACACACACACACACACACACACACACACACACACACACATACTGTATTTGTAGTCACTGTTGAACTGTGCGCCGAATTAATTTTTCTAGACTTAAAGATGCAAGCTAAACTATTAAAATAATATCAATTAAATTTTGATATTCAATAGGCATCTATTAAAAAAATTTAATATGTTGAAAAATCTATAAATTAATTTATTGCGAAAAATATTACCTCAGCCGAGAGCTGAACATTACTCGTACAGTAGACAAATATTGTATCAATATCTCAGAATTATTAAATTGCGAATGTTGTATAAATATGGATTTAATTTTGAAAAGAAATTACAAAAACGTTTAATATTATCCATTGAATTGAAATAGGTCTTGCATATGTTGCAAATTCAACATTCAAGAACATTGATTCAATATTTATGCAATATCATATATAAGTTTCAAGAACACAAATCTCTAAATTAATTAATTTTTACATAAAACACATATCACACAAAATTATTATATTTATTTTAATATTTTATTTATTTTAATTTTTGAGCTCTTGAATTGCTTTTAAGAAATCATTTTATTAGAACATAGGTAAACTCTTATAATACTTATATGCTGCACATTTTCCTATTTTATTCTATTTTATATAGTTTTTTATTCACAAAAAACAGAACTTCGCCACGTCTATCTGATGACAGTGTTGCTCTTGGATGAACGTCACGAGTTTCAACGTTATAACATTAATTATAATCCATAAAAAAAAAATCAACACATATACACACATCCGCGACGATCTTCCCTTAATTAATTTCTCTTCTTTAATTATTAATTTTTCTAGATTTAATATTGAAAAAACATTTACATTTTTATATTTAACATTGTAACATTTCAGCAATGTTCTTTTTCAACATTCTGTGTTATATTAATTATAATTTATTTATTATTAATTAGTAAACGAAGAATTATCGCGAAAACTTTCGAAAGAGAATCGAAATCCAGAAAACGCGAAGTATAAGAAATGCAACAAGATAATGTGCTTTAAGTTAATAATGATAAAGGGTTATTCAAGCAATACTCGGTGCAATATCGCGCAGAACCGACAATCACGCTATTAAAACTAATTACGCCCCGTTATCGAGGGAAATATTTAAACCCATTATCGTGGTCTTAGCTGCGTTTAGTGAACGACAGTGGAATACAATACGATACTATTATGTGCTACTCGCCTGATGCAGTTAGCCGGGATGCCAGCTTCCGCTCTATATCTCAGAATATCAATCTTCAGATAGGGAATAGACCGTGACTTTATTTATTCGCGACCGCATGGGATAAGCGGGTCGCATCTAATTCCGAGCGTTCCCAGGTTCTCAAGTGCAGTAACCCGAAAAGAGTATCTTTCCAGAAAAACTTGTCCCTTCCTCTTCATCGTTAAAGATACTCAAGTTCGGTTAGATACTCAACTCGACCAATACGATATATGATTTATTCCAACTGTCACTATTGACTTTGAATTGCATTATTGATATAATACACTAATGATAAAACTCATTTTTATTTGATCATTTTTTAATATTTTTTTAATGTTATCAGACTTTTCTTATTTTAAATATAATCATGAATATAAGTTTTTTCACAATTTTAAAATGCTTATTATTAGTATCATTATGAAATTAAGAATTAATTTAATTTATAATATTATTGCAACTTCAATTTACATTTCAAGTCCGACTGCAATCGACGTCTAGTTGATATTGTAATTAACTGGAAGATATATTTTTTAAAAATTTGTATTGTATTTATTTAATTTTTATAAATATTATTAGTCAAGATTTATATCACGACATTAATGGCTCTTCATTTATTTTATAAACTATTCATTATTACTTATTACTTATATTTATTTTATTTTCTCTATTTATCCAGATACTTTTTATTGATTTGTTATAACTTATCCCTTATATGTATAGTTTATAAACGTCTTTTTCATCTAATCTAACCAATTCGCGCGAGTTATTATAAAATTCTTCATCTATTCCTTACTTTCGAGCCAGCCGAGTTCAACAACATATGGTGTAGTACATTATGTTAATTTCCCTCATGCGAGAATGGCGAATTGACTAGAATTACTAATGCCGTAGAAAGCCAGAGGCAATTCCTCGAGCACAGTAACGGAACTTCCGAAATAGGAAACAGCGCGAGGATTCCTATGATGGGGGGTGTTTTAATTGACGGGCCGATTCACTTCTGCAGAAACCGATCCAATTATCCTTTACGCCTCCGATCGCGAGTTCGTGTGAGCGAGCGACCGCTTTTATCGCTTCAAATCTGCAGCTCCGCGACACCATATCCACCCTACCCGACGGTCGATGATGATCGGTGATGATAGTAGAATATCATATACCATATGCTTTTTCACTCTCTCGGCCTTTTCTATATTGCGCGTGGGGACGGGATTTGTCGAACGGTTTATCCTAGAACTCATGGCAAATCGCAGACTCGAGTTCGACGAACTGGATCGCTGTTTACTGAGTTCACTACGTCTCTCTTTTTCTCTTTTTCTTTTTCTTTTGGTTAAATCGACGAGGGACAGCTTCCCTTCGGCTTTATCACCGATAACACGCGAGGGCGAGAGCAGTAAAACTGAGAACAATCCAATGAAGGAGAGAAAGCGAATCAAAAGAACGGAACAGAGGGAGAGAAGAAGAAAAGAAAATGAGTGAGCGAGAAAGGCGAATCAGAGGTGATCGAGAAGGCGCGATGATGGCGCGCAAGAGAAGGTAAAGAAGAGTAAGATAGATAGGCCGAGGGTGAGAATGTCGGGGCAAGTGACGGAAAGAGACAAAAGAGAAGGCGTGAAAGCGGAAAATAAAGTCGAAGAATAGTAATGCGAAAAACGGACAAGAGGGAAATGAAAGCACAATGAAGAGATAGAGATAAAGAAGGGGGAGGGGGAAAGAGGGGAGAAAGAGAGAGAGAGAGAGAGAGAGAGAGAGAGAGAGAGAGAGAGAGAGTAGAGTAGAGGAGAGAGAGAGTAG
>NW_012131306.1:0-3109 GCF_000143395.1 Atta cephalotes | reverse complement strand
GAGAGAGAGAGAGAGAAAGCGAAAGAAAAGAATTTATTTAGCTGAATAAATTAGGATTGAAGATGCGGAGAACTAAAATACTTAATTAAGAACGTGATATTTTATAGATTAGTACATATTTGTAGATTATAATTAGAGTAACTTAAGGCATATCATGACACAGAAAATTGATTTTCTATAAATGATACTATTTATGATGTATAAAATTGGATTAAAAATATTGATATTGTCCTATTTAAAATTTAATATAGATATTTTAGTCTCTAGAAATATATTAAAATCGATAATATATTAAATGGATATTATATCTTTTTAGGTATGGCATATGCAATATTGGGTAACGTTCCGCCTATTATTGGTATATACATGGCTTTCTTTCCGGTTTTGGTGTATTTTTTTCTTGGAACATCCAGACACAATTCTATGGGTATGCATATCAAATGTAGATTTTATTTTTAAGAAAAGTATTATATTATGTAATGTACGAAAGAAAAATAAACAAACATGCATTATGAGAATATAATTTGTATAGAAAGCTAACGATTTATTAAAATTAACGTAATTTTGCACTAACTTTATTCAGATATTACATTTGGTTGCCGCTTAATTTAAAAAATCTAAAAATTAAGCAAGATTGCCGTTTTTTGTTAAGGTACATTTGCGCTTGTCTGCATGATGACTGGCAAAGTTATTACAACATACAGTAGTCCTGTAGTTTCGACAAATAACACGTCAACTGAGAACGGCACCTTAATTTTCGACATAAACCATCAATATTCGCCTGTGGAAGTTGCAACCGTAGTTACATTCACAGTTGCTATTATACAGGTAACTAATACATTGTATACAATTCACCGTCATTATGACGCTTACAATACTATTCGACATATCTTTTTCTGATTTTTTTTACTTTTTATTTGAGTAATTTTTATTTTCTTTTTAATAAAATATCATTAAAAAGTTCATATATGTAGACAATTAAATTTTAATTTCATTGCATTTATTTTTAGATGTAAACATTTTTGCTTATCATTATACATTTGCTTGTGCTCCTTGAAATTATTTTTTAATCGATTGGAGTTGATTAATTTTCCTGCATGAATATGCTCGGCGTCAGTTTTATATTCATTTACTTTTTATTTCATATTTTAATTTCTTTTCGTATAACGTTTTTAAGGCACACTTAATTTAAGAAACTACATATTTACTATTTTCCAACAGTTGGTCCATTTTAATTATCATTCCCATAATTGCTAGTGCAAACTCGTACGTATAGTTTCGCTCTCTTGACCTCGCACGATATCACTCAAAATCTCTCGTCTAGTTAGGAATGTACGTGCTGCGTTTGGGTATAATCTCATCTCTCCTCGCGGACAGTCTCGTGAGCGGATTCACGACTTCAGCGGCAATACACGTATTTACATCGCAAATAAGAGATCTCTTTGGATTGAGCGATCTACCACGGCGCAAGGGTGCGTTCAAGCTTATTCTCGTGAGTATATAATAATTAAGTTTTGTTTAGCGCTGCAAATATTAGTCATCTCTTCTTTTTCTAGGATATATTACTCCTTGTTTTTCTTTCTTTTTCCTATCGTTATTAAATAAAATGTTTGCATACGCCAAACATTTAGGTTGTGTGGTAAACGCTTCCTGTAGATATCCTCGTGCAATCAAATTATAATTTAAGTATCAACAAGGTGTTATGTAATATATGTAAAGATTGCGCGATATTGCAAAAGGTCAGGGTTAATATTTGCGTCACGCTCTATGACATCTCGTTATTTTTGACGGTACAAAGACGGATTAACAAAGATATAGATTAAAACAATTTCAAATTTTTTAATTTTAATACTTTTGAACATTGATTATATTATTATTGTTAAAAGATACGCTGGAATACACAATGTAATAAAATCAAAATGAAAATTTTATTTATATATATATATATATATATATATATGTGTAAGTATGTATATATACATATACATATATATATATATATATATATATATGTATGTGTGTGTGTGTATGCACAAAACATATTGCTTCATCCATTGCATTAATTTTTTAAGGAAAAACTCAAGATATTAATCGTGCATCAATTAAACTTTCACGGAAAAAGTACACATACTTAATGATTTTCTGTTATGTACACTTATGTCACATATCTTTATTGCATACTTCTGTAAGTCAACACAAATATAAAACGTAAAATCAGTACACATAACATATCTTATCAGCGCTTTCATTTTCGTTTTTTCTAAATATTTCCAGTATTTTGTAATATGAATCGCTATCTTCCTTTTACATGGCTTCATTCTGATATTAACCACGGGAGATCTTGCCGCGGTAAAATTTTATTAAAAATATTAATTTAATACATTTTATTTATTTAATATATTTACTATATTTATAATATCACATTTAATTTATTTTTCTCTAAAGATTTAATGTCTCTTTAAAATAAAAATAGTAAATCTCTAAAGATTTAATATCTCTTTAAGATAAAAATAGTAAATTTTTTTTATTTAATGAAATTTTTTTAAATTTAACTTGTGTGGATTTGTTTTGAATATAAGTAAGGAAATATTGGATAGGTTCAGTACTCAATATGATCTACTTATAACTGTAGATAGTTACACGGATAATTAAATTTTTATTCAATTTTAAATCATGTAAATATTAAAAATATCTCAATTATTATTCCAAAATATTTCCCATATATTTTTAATTTTACCACCGATTTTTAATGTTGGAAACATCGTCAGCAAAAATTACAATATTTAGGTGGGTCATATTGAGTAAAGCTACTTAAATTTTTATATACATATATATTTTATTCGTTCCGATTTATATTAACTCTTTATTTACTTTTTCAGACTTATGTAGATATTTTCAATAGTATTAACAACATCAACATAACGGCTGTGATATTATCTTGCATCACTATCTTAGCTCTTATTTTTAACAACGAAGTTCTTAAGGTTTGTTATGCTAAATTAAGATTAATTATGACTTTGCAAATAAACATACAAGGTCAAAAGTATTCGACCTCTGCGTCGTCATTCTTCTTGAGCATCTTCTCTCTCTCTCTCTCTCTCTCTCTCTC
>NW_012131305.1:0-3113 GCF_000143395.1 Atta cephalotes | reverse complement strand
GAGAGAGAGAGAGAGCACGTGTCATTCTGTTGTAGTCTTACAATGAGAAACTAAGACGAATAATCATGCTAGAAAATTTTCTGCGAGAATATAACGTTAATCGGATATTTCTGTTTATCATGGGCCTTTGGCCATTTCAAAATAAGTCCATCAGAAATTTCTTACGAACTTTCTTCTTTCTGATCGAAATAAGTTATTGTCCCTTTGAGGTACGTATGGATCGATATATCAGACAGATACATCCAATTTTTATTTTTAATTTTAAATTTTATTTTTATAAAATTTAAGTATAATATATGTATACCACGTCGTTAGTAAGCATTATGTATGTTCCTGTCATGAGAAGTTTACAATGCAACATATTTAATATAATAATTAATAATTAAACATAATTAAACTAATTAAACATACACACAAATGTATAATATTTTGCATTTAATAAATCGTGCACAATTCTTATTATACAATTCTCTACTTATTTATTTAAACATAACATATTTTACAAATGACACGCAGATATTATTATTGTGTGATCATTTGGATAATCCACAAATGATTTTTGATGCCATTTATCAATTTATGATGTCAATTTCTTTCATTGGGAGGCAAATAAATGAGTTCTGGAACCACGACAAGGCAAGTTTTTATAATGTGTTATATTCCCTTTTTACTTATGTTTATACTGCGGTAAAACTATTCCAGACTTAACATGTTTCCATGTTTGTTGTAATCAGTTGCGACGGTTATACAAAGCAATTGATCAGCATTGGGATATATTTACGAATGATATGGAAGTTCAAGTTATGAAAAATTATTCTATGCTATCACGAAAATTTACAAAATATTACTCGAGTAAGTATTGCAAGACTAATATATTGAATATAGCCAGAGATATATCTAAGGTATGACAGGCATGACATGTGGACGCCATTTAAAGAGGCGCAACTTAAAACTACTTTGCGCCAAATCGCGCAAAGTAGTTTTTATTAACTCAATACGATTCGATGTATTTCCTCAAATGGTATACATTATGAATCAAAATATCAATCTGACAATCTAATTTTATTTCTAAACTTTTGTGAAAAATATCGTTTTTTTCATTAAAATAAACTGTCAAATATTTCATTTACATAATTTTTTTATTCACTAAAAGATAATTATTTATAATCTCTACATAATTTGAAATATTTTTAATTGAACGTTTATTTCAAAATGTTAAATGTCGCAGAAATTATAAATTATAAACATATAATATTCATGATAATTTAGTTGGTAAGAGCGAAGTTTATTTTTTGTAATGTGAAAGACAAGTCAAGACTTAATAATAATTATTTAAGTCAATTATCATTATTTTGTCTTAAATAAATCTCCTTTTGCGTAAATCTTTGTGTGCAAATTTTCTCGTAAAAATATATTTTCTTCCACCTTTTCATACTTCTTTTTTTCTTAATAAACTTTTGTCTGAAAAATAAACTTTGAGCAGAGATCAATTTGCAATAGTAAAAGAAAGATGCAGTTATAATTTTTAGTGGTAATGTAAATTGCTATAATGTAAGTAAGTGTAATGTAATGTAAATAAATAAAAGATAAACATATTTGACTTTTTGAGCTAATGTTATGTAAAATTATCTAAAACATGGATTCATTCAGATATTTAGATAGGGGTGCAATTTCAATGCTTGTCATAGGAATTATTTTCCATAGATACGTCTCTGAATATAGCGTCATATGATCTTAAAATATAACACAATTCTCTTTTTTGGAATATTGCAGTGCTAATGTTTAGCTCAATGTTGATAGTCTCATTAATACCATTAACACCAATATTGCTAGACACTGTGATGCCTCTTAACGAATCACGTCCGCGATTCTTTGCGATTGAAGTTGAGTTCAGAGTGAATAAAGATGATTACTTTTTACCAATTTTATGTTATACAACTGTAATAATTCTGGTAGGTGCAAACGTCGTGATGAGCGTTGATGCAATGCATATCGCGTGCACCGCTCATGCGTGTAGTTTATTTGCCGCTGTCAGGTAGATCAATTAAATTAATTGTAATAATATTATAAATATTTTATAAAACATTAATTTTATATACATTTTCCATATATGTATTTTATGACGTGTATGTGTCGTTTATTATCTACTAAAAAAAAACATATTTTATTTAATTTTAAATCAAATACAATGAATAAACTCCAACGAATGAAATTCGATTATCAACACGTAAAAAGGTTAAGAAGCCAAGCTTATTGTTCGTGCTATACAATATTTACACGTTTATTGCGGATTAACAATTACAAATACATACAAACATTTCGATTTTTTTTACATCAGATCATCATCAGTATGATAAAATTATCGTTACCGATTTACAAATTTCAAAATTTTCATATAAAGAGAGAGATTATAATAAGACCCATTAAGAATCATGTACCGAGATTATACTAAAACTCTTGTCATCAGAACGCAAACAATTGTTCATTAAAGTGAATTTTTTATAGAAATCTTGCACTTTGTGGTGAATAACGGTGTGTATTGGTACAATATTAGTTCATTCTTTCCATTCGATACATCTAATATTACACCGGCACATACGTTATTCATTATAAAATATAAGGTTTCTATAGAAAATTCATTCTAGCGACAATTGTTTGCATTTCGAGTTTATGAAAATTTTGAAATGTAAACCAGCGATAATTTTATCACACTGATGATGACCTGATGTAAAAAGTTCGAAACGTATGTGTTTATAATTATTATTTCGCAATAAATATATAAATAAAAAAATAAATGATAAATAGTGTGAAAAACAAGTTTAAGTTCTTAGCCTTTTTATGTTTTGATATTTTATTTAACTCTTATGAGATATTATTTACAGCAAACGAATCGAAAATCTAATTTTGAAAGCAAATGACAATAAAGAAAGCAACAAATGTAGATATTGTATGAATATGGAACTTGATTCATTAAATGAAAAATTAATGTACAGAGAATATATAATATGTTTAAAGAAACATCAACTTGCTATAGAGTAGGCTGTTTTTATATTTTTCATTATTCTCCTCTATAAAATGTTTGTCTCTATTTTCTCTCTTTTTCACACACACAT
>NW_012131304.1:0-3113 GCF_000143395.1 Atta cephalotes | reverse complement strand
TCTCTCTCTCTCTCTCTCTCTCTCTCTCTCTCTCTCTCTTTCTCTTTCTCTTTGGATATATACATATATTATTGCAATATACATTGAACCGTTTGTAAAAATTAATTATGATGAATCATTTCAGAGATCTAATTCGCGTTATCTAAAGACAGAATGTAATATAAAATATTTTAAATTCTCAGCATTAGAGATTGCAAGACACGAATAGAAAAATTAAATATGTCACGATATAAATAATTTCTCTTATATGTGCAAAGTTAATGCTATTTTAGGTCTTATTATTGTGAATATTATCATCATCCATTGCGGCTTTTTTATTTTAAGCCTTATTTCTTTATTTCGCTCGCATGGTTGCATTCTTACAGGCATTGCACTTTGAGTTTTAAATTTAACGAGAGAAAGCTTCTTTTTGCTTGTCTGAGATTTCATAATTTTATTATAATTCTACATCGTCCCAGATTTCTTTAATGTCTTTTTTGTACTCAAAAGCGGACCTATTCTTAAATAGTATTGCAGTACAATACGATTAAATTTGACAATGCGTTATATTGCATTAATTATTTCGTTAAAATAATCAACATTTTTTTATTTTGAATATTGATGTATGTAAGTATGTATATATTTGTATGTATATATTTGTTTGTCCACAATACGAGATAAATTATTTGTCGGGATAATTAAGAAACATTATTTATAATATGATAAATACAAAGTTTTTTTATTTAACAAAATTTTTTGAAATTTTTATTTTATTTTATACGAAATATACAAAATCAACTAAAACTTGCAAATCACTAAATGATATATTAACAATCAAAAAATGTTAAAGACATGTTGAAGCGATGTATATATTTTTCGTTAATATGCCGATTGTCATAAATTGATTGATTAATTAGTGTACGAAAAAGATGAGTAATTTGGATGTGTCACAGTCGCATATAAGCAGCACAGTATTTGTCCATTTAAACATGTCAACCAATCCTAGCTACTTGCATTTCCAGGTTGATCAACGTCGATGTGCAGACGACGTATGTCCATATACTAATATCATTCGTTACCACGACGACACTATAATTGAATTATACACCTCTCGCGCACGCACGCACACGTGGTTAGTTTAATTCAAGAGCAGTGACGACGTGGTCAATATACACAAATGCGCAATGATATCGCTGATATCGTCGTAGTACAATTAAAGAGTTATCAATAATCGATCACTGTACTGTGATTCTGATTTATACATTTTATCTCTTTATGCAATCAAAAAGCGAGTTTCCGTAACATAATTATATTACATGTAGGGAAGAGAGATGAATTTATTAAACAAATAATATATGTCTATGTGAATCATATTGTAATACGTACATGTATGTGTCTCTTTATTCATGTATGTATTACAAAAATATGTTTCTGCTTAATTCTCAATATTTGATTTTTAATAAGTAATGAAACTTTAAATCTTTTCGCACAATTACATTACTTATATTACTGTGCTTTTGATCTATATGTCTCATTTTCCTATCCTGTAAATTTATAAATTTTGTATTATCAGTGACCACAACACTTTATGTTTATTGTTATAGTGCCACCAAATATTGACGATTCGCAGAGTTCATCGGATGCAATCGTTCGCGAGGGCGCTAATGTGAGTCTCACCTGCAAAGCGACCGGAAGTCCAACGCCTAGTATTCGTTGGAAACGAGACGATGGTACCAAAATCTCGATCAACAAAACTTTAGCTGGTACGTATACAATATAATTTGATGACGAGATTTTACAATATATCAGTAGACGAAACGATTATATATTTTTGGGTAATACTCTGTTATTACACGTATATTTTTTTATTATTATTATTTTCTCTTACTATTATTATTTTATTATTATATTACATTTCTCTTTTAAAATATATTATCTAAATTTGCTATATTTTAATTCATTTTATTCATTATTTTGCAACTTATCTCAACAAACAATTTATTAGTTTCGACTGTATTATATATGTATTATATATGTTACTATTTATTATATAGGCTTTAAGGCAGAATTATATGTTGATACTTTTTAAAGTTCATTTTCTCATTCCTTATTTTGTATATCAACACATTTCTCATTATTTATTATTTGCACTTTAATAAAGTTATTATCATTATTATTATTAATCTCTTTTAAAAATATAAAAAAATAAAAATTCCTGCATTCCCATTTTTAAGAGGGAGATCGCACGTTTTGACTACCAAAGTCTCACCTATAACAGAATGTATTAAAAAAATATATTTATATGCCGTTCTGTGAAAATGAAAAATAATTAACTTAATCGATTAACAAGTAATGAATATTGAACGGTTGCATTTTCAGTGGCAGAATGGGAGGGTGAAACGTTGGAAATGGCGCGGATTTCGAGATTGGATATGGGCGCGTATTTATGCATCGCCAGCAACGGTATACCACCGACAGTTAGCAAACAGATCAAAGTATCGGTTGATTGTAAGTATATTTTATGTCTATTTAATTGCAATGATCTATCGAAGATTAATGCCATCATTCTTGCGCTATCAGGAGAGAAATCATTACTATAACCATTATAAAAAAAATACGATCACAATGTATCGGCATCAGTCTCTTCTATAGCGTTTCTTTTGGCGACTTCTTTTAGATTTATCCATCTTTTATTCGCATAAATATTTTCTTCTTACTTATCTATTAAAGCTTATTACGATAATCATTAAACATTGATTTGTTTAGAGAAACTGATTTTAAATAATTTTGTCATACATCCCGATCATAAACATATCTTCGTTTAAAAGTTATGATATTGACACAAAAAGAGAAATGTAAAAAGTAAAGATCCGAAAGGGATCGCATAATCAGATTTCGGAAAACCAGATTTCTCGGGAGAGTAAAGGTACCTGCCAACAAACAAGGTATAGACTGGCTGCAGCTGTGAGGTAGTCTCTAAGTGGCAACTGCGACATTGCACTACGCGTCGGTATAGTACGTTGCTTGGAGAAAGGGGTTCAACACATACAATTTAATAACATAGAAAGGAAACCGACAAAGCGGGCTTTACTGGGTCTCTCACCTCTCTCTCTCTCTCTCTCTCTCTCTCGTCT
>NW_012131303.1:0-3110 GCF_000143395.1 Atta cephalotes | reverse complement strand
TATATATATATATATATATATATATATATATATATATATATATAAAATGTATATTCTATCTTTGATATTGCTTTCACGTTTTCGCGTGAAATAATACTCTGACCTGGGTCTGGTCGCTGATCACCTTCGCGCTCTGTCCTATCTCCCTTTATTCTCCTATATTCTCGCGTCCTCTTCCCACCCCCGGCCCGACTTCGTATCCGGTTCCATTTGAATACAAAGCGACATTGCGTGAAAAATTAAATACAGGTTTCGCTCCGTGCTAGCCGCTAAGCAGTGATTAATGGACTGGAGCCATTGAATTCGGGCCGACCGACGGAAAATCGGCCGGTAGTGAAAATTTGGACTGTAGAGAAAGAAAGGGAGAGAAAGAGAAAAAAGAAAGAGAGCGAGAAAGAGAGTAAGGGAAGAAATAGTGGTACAGGTGAAGAGAGAGAAAAGTGATTTTATTCTCCCTTGTGAGTGCAGACGCCCGTTCGTGACGGAAGCTCGAGGACCATGACGGAGGGCGAGTCCAACGTAAGTGTAAGTTACAAACCTTTCCTACCTTATTCCCTCTTTGTATTACTTTTGGATTCGGCTCGTATCGTAAAATAACATTTGGAAAATTGATATTATGTAGCGGTAGAATATAGGATATTTATTTAATCTATTTTGTGAGAATAATATTTCTCCGATTCTTTAAAAGCTAAACTATGTATTTTGTTCGAATCTCATATATTACCGATTAAATCGATAAATTTAATTTTCTTTGTTTTAAACCTGGAAAAGCATATCGCGAGACGTTTTTATTTTTGCGAATGAAAAAAAATAGAGATCATTTCTATATACATTTTTGCCAGTGAATGGATTAAAAACTATTGAGTAAATTTTGTTACGAAAAACCAATTCTAAATTGGTAGAAATGTTCACATATAAAAATGAATATACGATAAAACAGGTGGATCATTACGATTTTTACATGTATTTTGATAGAAATTTTAAATTGTATTTTACACAAAAATCATTGTATTTTAATTACAATAAAAACACAATCATTGCAAATAAAATTTCTTCGGTAAACAGAAATCGGCATTGAATATCAGGAAATATTAATTTTAAGGTAATTAATATTTGAAATCGTTTTAACAGAATATATTTTTCATTCTAAAAATGGTAGAAATGTCGCTGTTTGTTGCAAAGGTATTATAAAGTTTCAGTATTTTCATAGCAATTTCCTTTGTGATCGATTGTATGTTGCACGAAGTTGACAAAGAATTGTATTAAAATATATATTAAAATGTAATTACAAACTGTAAAATGATATTCGTTTTTCTGGTATGATGCAAATATATGCTCGTGTCATTTCCGCGTCAATTTTAATAAAAGAATGATTTTATGGTGTGACGTGATGTGAAAATTTTACAAAACCTTGTCTTATAATGTTGTAGACGCGTTGCAGCTGAACGTCGACTCTACGTCGAGTTTTAACTGTCGTTCGCAGTTTTAATATTCATCAAATGCGCGCAAAGCACTTTCACGTTCGCCTTTGAGTTAATACATCGCGCTGATACGTCATGTTTCAACTTTGTCCTGAGAGTCGGGAAACGTGACGTACAGTCACAATTTTCGATGAAGGTAATATTACGAGGAGGACGATGGCGCGACGCGCTTACATTCCAAAACGCATGCAGTTTCCTGCAATATGGTGATGGTATGATATTTCGTGAGCTCGATATTTCGCGCAAAATTAACGCGATCGACGAATTCGCGCACATCCAGATCTGTCAAGTGCGATCGATTCAATCACAATTGAGTTCCAATTCCCAACTCAGGAACAAATTTGTCTGTCAAATGGGAGAAGAATCATTTGTGAGTAGCAGGTGCAAGCCCTTCAATTTTATTTATTCATCGACATAATAAGATTCTCTAAAAATGTCCTTAATTTATGCATCAAGATTGTACAATCGATCATATTTGTAGGAGATATCAAGTCCCTTTACTTTTTATTCATTTATTCTCATTTATTCATGATTATATCATAGAACAATTAATTCTATTCAAAATTATTATTATTAAGACAATGTAATAAAATAATCAGTGATAATAATATCATATAATAAACGATTTAAGAAGATCGTAAATGTAAATATACAATAAATAAGAAATAAAGCTTGTAATGGTCGAAGCTGGATCTTAAATGCTTAAATATTTCCATGTGAATTTGTACATATATTACATACATAAATATGGAAATATTATATAAACACATGGAAATATTTAAATATTTCCATGTGCTTAAATAATAGATATACTTAAGATCCAACTTCGACCATTACAAGCTTTACCTCTTACTTGCTATATATTCATAATAATACAATAATTATAATGTATATATTTAATTTCTTATCTGAAAATTATGATATTAGTGATTTTCATTATTAATATAATAATATAATTAATTTTTGAAATGTAGAATGTCAGTAAGCATCATCGTTATTTCAATAATGCAATAAAGTTAATTATTTCAATATGACACATACGATTGCAGAGGATATCATTTCAATCAATTTCCTCTATTCAATTAATTTAGTTTTATTCGTTCGGTCCATTCATTTTCATTATCCAATTTTCATCGTCATTCATTAACAGTCATGTATCAAAAGTTGTATAAAAGCGAATGATGTAAAAAACGCGTTGATATTAAATCATCGTGAGTGGAATAATTCTAGCAATTAATTGTCTCGATACATAACGATTGGTTTCACTCATTGAATGATGTTGCGATTGCCTCTTATCGCGTTGCTCTCTTTAGATTTTATTTTCTGTTGCTCCGTTTCCTCGTTGATCGATGGCCTTTTATTGCTCTCATGTCATTGACATTCGTTCATTTGGATGCAAATCCGTCGAGATACTTCGTCGGATCGCTACTTTTCGGACTTTTTCGTCGCACGCAGGCACATTCAACATGCACGCGTAAAAAAAACTAGTGTTTAAATAAATTATTATCACATTCATCGGAATTTTATTATCTTTCAAGTAAATATTCTAATAAATTAATTACATATATTTAACGGAAATAATATTTTAAAGTATATATATATATATATATATATATATATATATATATA
>NW_012131302.1:0-3110 GCF_000143395.1 Atta cephalotes | reverse complement strand
AGAACTATGTATATATATATATATATATATATATATATATATGTGTGGGTGTGTGTGTGTGTGTGTGTATGCGGAAAATGGTTGAGATTTTCGGTTCCAAGCTCGATGTAATCCTATTACAGTGTTGCATAGCCACAAAATTCGTCGTTCAAACGTGACACGTGGTACATATAAGTTAAGGCAAACCTAATCCTCAGCGCAGCAAATACACGCGGTAAGGTGTTCCTGGACGGCACACTTACCGCGCAAGGGACAGAAATGAGTAATCCTCTCCAATATTCATGACACTAAAACGTTTTCCATGTTCTTAAAATATGCAAGGCTATAGGCAGAAATACGCGGTTATAACTAAAAATGGTCATCTCAGTAAACAAAATCTTAAATTCGCTCAATTCTAATTTCCATGCCGTAGAAATAAAATATTGTATCTTATAATAATCGTCGCGAATAAATATAGATAGATCAAACAGTACTTTGTGCAACACACAGCATAATTTTGATAAAAATTCATAATTTATTACAATTTCATAATTTTGATAAAAATTAATATTAAATAATTAAAAATCTTTAGAATGTTCATGTATTTCATAATTTATGTCATCACATCTTCAATAGTATTTCCTATTTCCCTTGTAAAATAAATGTTGATATTTTGTTGACATAAATCATTTTTATATCAAAACCAATAATGTTGAAATCTGAAGAATAATAATAGTAATAGTTTCAATAAGTTTCAATCCTTATTCAAAACGTGACACATTTTTAGTTGTGTCGATTTAAATACGCAACCACAAATCATCCATCCTCCTAATATGACAATTCTCCAATGTATCGCATTTTTTCATAAGAAAAGGCTAAAGAGATTACATCGGATGGGAAAGGTCAAGAAAGTCTCCAAGCGACTTAATGTAAGACAGAAAAGTTTTGATATACGGCGTTGTTATACTCCGAATCGTCTAAAGCAAATTAAGATTAATGCGGTCAGCCTTTCTCGCAGGTAGAATAGCTGGAAGTATCCAAGAAGAGAAACTGGGACGATAACATATTCGCCTTTCGGCGGAAGGTTGAAGCGCGTGGGAGACCGTATTTCATCGATATCCAACACCATTTCGTCGAGTTCCATGGAAATGAAAATGTGTAGGCGTAGTTCCGCACTTCCGCTTCATGTTTTTCCATGATCAGCAAATTTATAGCCGGACATTTTGAGACGTGAGTAAAACAACATATGTCTGACAACCGCTAAATACCTCGGGGAAAGATATAATAACAGAAAAAAATTGACTTACGTAATTTATATAAAAAGATACTTTTAATAATTATCGCGAGAAAGCTTCTTCGTAGTAATACGAACGGTGTGCCAAGTAATAATCATAATGCGACGAAGCAAAATTTATTAGCCGTTAATGCAAGCCTTTCCATGGCGAAGCAGCAAGGCCATATGCAACCCGAGAAAAAGTACCCCTGAAAGGCGAGAACGTGGTAAATTGTCTCGAATTCAGAGAACCTCGGCCATCACCCACACGCTCGTACGCTCGTTAAAGCGGATCCTCCGAAAAAGTGGCATAAATCTGATTCTGGAGCATGGTTATCGCCAAGGTGTAATCTCACAGGCGCTTTTAGGTCACTGTCTAGCGTTACATATATGTGGAAAAAGTGTGATACAAAAACCACCGGGAAGTCTGCCTCGTCGGACGACATAATTCTTTACGCGTCGTTAATTCATTTCATCTTGCGATTATTTATCTTAATATGAAAAAAATCACGATGTCACCTCTTTATTAGCCTCGTTTTTCAACCTATTCGGAATCCAATTAGTATAAAAAGTCGCAATTTCTCTAAACATATATAATTAATATTTCCAAAAGACTGGATCGTGTTCATTATAAATTCAAGATATAAGTACATGCTAAATTAAATTAAAATTATATCAATGCTGCCCGATAAAAGCTAATTATCTATTCCATCTCTCTGCCGCATTTCATCAAAAATGAAGCATTGTTTCCGGAAGGCGCGGTTAAATCGAAATGATATTCACACAAACGGGACATGAAACGGATATAAACGCCCACTTTGCGCCGAATGCATTTTGTCGATCTATGCCAGTTGGCCAATATCCACGAATTTGTACATGCGTCTTTTTTCTATTCCTCGAATCGACTGATCGCTTCATTTGATATATGACCCACATAGCGAAAGCATCGCAATTTTAATTACAACGTAAAATATTTCGGAATATATTACAGATATTGCATATAACACATATTAAATATGACGTTTATTGCCTCGTTACAATTATGTCGATTACGAGAATATTAATTACACTTAAATAAGCGTAAAGCCGACTAAAAATTCTATGAGTCATTTCTCTATTTATAAATATTACTAATTACCTAAATTTAAAATATTAATGGATTATTAAGAAATATTGTATTTTATTTGTAAATTCTGACAATACGTACTCGCTCTTTACAACTATCTGCAATTGTTGCGATATGGTTTTATGGCACACAAACGAAAAGCGAAAAGTGAAATTCTTTTCAATGCATGTTACCCTCAATATCATGATACTATATTGATAAAGCGAGCTAGTATAATGCGAATTCCCAAAGTGAGCACGTTTTTCACGAAAATGTTCCCGCATAAGCATAACTCATGAGGAGAAACATGAACCACGAATTGAAACGAATGACACGTCATAGAAAGAATTGTTTGATCTATAGCTGTGTTGGGAATCGCCCATCAATCTTCTTCCCATTTCCAATATTGTCGAATTAATTTTACGCAGTGAGTTGCTACAGTTTATTATGCTACGAAAAGATTCCATTTCATTTGGTTTTAGTATTTTGGCTCTTCTTTAGAATATTAAAATGTACATCTTTTCACAATTTATATTTCTCTTTCTCCTTTATTTTCTTTAAAATTATTTATAATTTTACTGACTCAACATGTTTATTATATTTTCAAATTATATTTTCACGAAAGATATTTATACTCTATACTTATACAATATTTTATTTGAATTATTTCATAAAACACACATAAAATCTTTCTTAATAAACACTTACAATTAGTTTGATAAAATAATAACTCAATTTCTCTCTCTCTCTCTC
>NW_012131301.1:0-3112 GCF_000143395.1 Atta cephalotes | reverse complement strand
ACGTATATGTATGTATGTATGTATGTATGTATGTATGTATGTATGTATGTATGTATGTATGTATGTATGTATGTATGTATGTATGTATGTATGTATGTATGTATGTATGTATGTATGTATGTATGTATGTATGTATGTATGTATGTATGTATGTATGTATGTATGTATGTATGTATGTATCCGAAAACATTGACGCTTCTGTTAAACGTGTCGCGACATGTCCGATCTGACAGTACATATATGTATATAGGTAGTGTATAAGACTTTTTTCATTCAAACAAAAGCTTCGATTACGAGCGTTAAGATATGGATCGAGATATGGATCGAAAAGAATATTCCGAAAATCGATCGAGCGAAAAGGGTACTGTCCTTTGTGTCGCCAAGTCCGCTAAGTTCACTGCCATTAAAGGAAAAAAGCGAGATATTGAGAATGTCCTGGGGAAAAGCATCAAAATCGCCAATGTGCTCATCATCATCAACGTCATCAATGCCATCGAAATATAAATCATAAAGTAAACATTGATAAACTCGCGAACAAAGAAAATTCGTAGAAAAAATTTGATAAAACGTATTGCGATACGTTCACAATTCTTAGAAAGAGGAAAGGTTCACTCCCTTTTCGATTCTAGAAGTTTTACCATATATACACAATTTACGATCAGTCTTGCGTTACCCGCTTGTACGAACAGTTGAAAACGCACCTTCCTCTTCCCTTCCCCGTCTTCCCCCCTCCCCCCGACCTCTTTTAGCTCTATGACTGAGAACCCATTATACTATACTATTTACGCCCGTATGTCAACATCTTCGCGCGTCTAATTTTAAGACGCCCGAAGTAATAAGTCAACGCGATACGTGATCGTATTTTGTGAAACCAAAATCGAGTCGACGCAATTAAATGCCAAAGTGCAGTTAAAGTGCTAAATCTTGTAAACCTGTTCAAAGTATTAAAATTAAAGTATTAGTTTTATATATTTAAGTGATCTTATTCTTTTTATCTAGTCTTTGACGAATCCCCTACCAATATCCCAAGGGTATTACAACAAAATTGGTGGTAGGATTGCCAAAGAAAAGTTTACAAGAGCAAAAGACAACTCATATAGATTGCCGATCACAGACCATAATAAAGAACAGCCTAAAGAAAAATTAGCCGACAAACAAGATTGATGAAAAATCAGGCATATTAAACTACTCTGAGAATTCAGGTAGGATCCATTAAAGACTAATAGTAAGACTATATTGAACAAAAGCTAACACCAAAATTGCATATGCTACAAGCAATAATAAATACGCAAATATGCAAGATAAACAATAAACAAGAAAAAAAGACACGCTACATATTATCTCATAAACCTTGGAAAAGTCAAACGGATGAACGACGTCATAAAAGAAGATCATATAGCCAGCATAAAAACAGCTGATTGATAACGAACAATAGTTCGCTGACATCTGAAATGGAGCAGTCAAGTAGAAGGATATAAGGGAACACATCGCTGCATCGTTAAGATTATGTCATGCCCATGTCTCGAGCCATCGCTCATCAACGAGACTTCGAGACTTCAACGTCGCGAGCCGCCATCGAACATCACCAACACAACCGCATTGTTCATTGATGCAGCCAACGAAACGCCGGCAACGATTGATTTCACTCACCGTAATGTAAGTCAGAATAATTATTATTATATTGCGAGCGAAAAGCGACAAATGATTAATTTAAATTGTGCGAATACAAATAAGAGAAATAATTAGAACCGCGAGTAAATAAAAACGTGGAAAAATCTTTAAATATTTAAATAATTAAAAGACATCACATAAAGCGAATGATCAAACATAGAAACATGATACCGCGAGTAAATACTAAAAGATACGGGCTACAATTTAGCGAATCACCATTATTAGCACGATTTATTATAACCACGAATAGCAAAAGACACGTTAAATAAAATAATAACAAGCGTAAACGGGAGGTTAAACTTCGACAGCGACTCTCAACCGACAATACCTACTAATGTGACAGTAACTAGAATTTTTTAATTTGACAAAAACGAGTACAATCCTTAAGTCAAATCACCTTAAGTACAAACCGAAAATATGGAAAATTCTCTAATAAATGCCACATTGAGCACTACGTCAAAAGAAATTGATACTAGAATGCAAAAGGCAAGAGACAACCGAGAAATAGGATTTACTCGACGGGAAACTATAGGATCTTTAATCGGAAAAAATACAGCACTGCAGCAAAAATACAGCAAGAATTACTATAAGAAATACGAAAACTACGCATGCAGATAGCACAGCAAAATAAAACCAAATCAAGTCTACATACTGGACAAAATCACGATATAATCTTCTTATAAAACCCAGCGTTAGATCTTATATATATGGAAGAAACGCAGAATATTAGACATCAACCGGACACCTCTATGAGTTTTCTATCATTGAAAGAAGCGCGGAATTCCAGAGATCTTCACAAAATCCCAGAGATCTTCACAAAATCGCATACAAGAATTTCTAAACACTAATACATACGCGATGAAGAATGTATACTTGCCCGACGAAACAACATTGTTAGAAGCTATTCTATACATCAAATTCAGGGGAAAGGCTATGGACTTCCACACACGTGAAATAATTAGTTATGAGCAATTAAAGCGAGAACTGGATCAAAAATATTGCAGTTAATAAATCAAAATTTTTTATCATGATCAAAAAACAGATAACAATCGGAATATAATAAAAAAAGATCTCTTAATTATTCCATATGTAGAAAATTTTTCAAAATCAATCACATCAATGTTTAATAAACAAACGACTATTTTTGAGTTCAGATCAATTAACAATTTTAACAAGTTTATCAAAGTACAAAAAGTTACAGAACTATCTCGGAAAAATCATGTAATATATAAAATTAATTGTAAAAACTGCGAGATACTACATATGTATGATACTACATATGTAGGCCAATCAAAAAAGACAATTGAAAACAAGAGTAAAGGAACATTAATATTAGGTGTACAACTTTGCTTCCGCTGTTTTTTCCTATAGATAGCTTTAGCGGTAAGTGGTGGTCGAAATAAATAGATCATAGACGTCATACAATAAACTTGGGCATCTG
>NW_012131300.1:0-3118 GCF_000143395.1 Atta cephalotes | reverse complement strand
GGCGCAGTCCATGCTCCATGTCTTTAGTTATAATACTTCTCGTGTGTGTGTGTATATATATATATATATATATATATTAACTAAACACACGGTTGCCACCTTTCGACTAGTGTTCCGCTGAAGATTGACGGTCCTCCTGCCGGAAATTACCTCCGGAGATCGATTACCTTTGTCCAAATTGTTACTTTTTCACTAAAAAGATCTGGCTCTTTGCCGAAGGATTTTTTTCGAAACCAGCAGAAATCGACGCGTGCACTTCAAACCAGGTCTCTAAAAAAAAATTTAGATTAGTTAGTCAGAGATTTCTTCCGTTTGCAGGAGATTCGTTCGAAAAGTCAGAGTGTCCGGCCAAAAATCAGAGAGCTAGCAACCGTGATTAAACATCAACTACTAAGGCCATTTTATGGGGAGTCGCGCAGAATCGTACAGCATCAGCGAAAAATCATCCTTCGTCTTTTCTATTTCCCCAACCTCTACTTATCCTTTCTTTTCTTCTTCGCAATTTACGTTCTGAAATTCGATCGCAATCCTGTTTCACATCTCGTCATCGGAAATTGATACCGGATGTAACTCAGAGTTCAATTCTCTCAATGTCGCGGATACGGAAAAATAACCCTTACGCTATCGCGGCGTCTCCGTTGTCGAAAAAAAAGAAAAAAAAACGCAAGTATCACTTTCGCGTGCAGCGATATTTGATCTCGCGAAAATTGCAACGGTCTCGCGATCTCTCTGATCAGCACGAAACTGTAAAAAAAAAGCGACCACTCGCTTTTACTTTTTGTTGCAATAATTTCTTTCTTGCATGACAGTTAATAATAGTAGACGAAACAATCATTTTGGTGCAATCTACTCTTTTTCTCTTGCGCAAATTACAGAGAAGTTTAACGATCTTTAATCGCAAATATATTCATTGTCTTGATCACAAAGACTGACTTTTCCATATAGTCGAGGATAATACTTCTAAAAATGCGAATTTATTTATGATAATTCCAATGCGGTAAATAATTATTTAAAATAATTTAAACAAATTATAAGCTGCAAAATAATAATTAAAACGAAATTATATTCGCTGCTGTACGGAATATATCCCTTTATTGCGCGTAATTTACTTATTCTACTACGCGCATGCAATACTGAACAATTCGTAATCTTGTGTAATCTTAATAGATAAATGACAAGAAATCAAGCTGCTATTTCTTATTGTCATTTTGTGTGTTCTGCGATATTACATGTAACGTAACAATTTTCCGCGTGTAATACAATCATGTCACGGTCGCGACAGGATTAATATAATATGTTCTCCTTTAATCAACGTACGTTACTTAATCGTTGCATAATTATCATGCGTGAGGAATCGTGATTTTAAATGAACAATTCACGGCGGAAAAGAACGACGTACAGTTTTCCTTTTTGTCCATTTTTTTCTTTCCCTTTTTCGTTTCGTGCCGCTCGAATCGGTACGCTCGTACCAGTAAATTTCGTTCGCTCGTGTTAAACGTCACGCTCTGTAAATTTAACCGGCCGAAATCTACTTGCACGAGGTAATTATTTGGTGGTATCATTTATTTAATCGTATGAAAGACGATCGATCCCCCTTTTACGTTTTCTCCGTTTATCCTAGATGCAAAAGTAAACGCAATTCGGCAGACCGAACATATTTCCGTCCCGGAGGGGAAAAAAAAGATAATTAACAATAAAGTAAACTAACAATAAAGGATAAAAAAAATAAAAATTATAATCGACAATATATTTTTTTTTATATAATAGTGCAATCAATACGATATCTATATTTATATATAATATATATAGAATGATCAAGTTAATATTTACACTATACGTACTTCTACTGATTTTTTGCGAATCCGTGTGTTTGCACACAACAATTTTCGTGTGTTCTTAATCTATCTAGCTTCTATACCGCATCGGTATGGGGCTATGGCAACTAACGTAATAATGGCAAGTACTTGCTGACGGAAAATCGAGAGAGCTGATACTTGACAGTGGTGCAAATACAGACTTTGTGGAATGGAGCGATCGAAGAGTCGCGATGAAGAGAGACCGATGGATCAAGGCCGTTTTATTTCGTTTTGCACAATACTGATAAATGCATCGTGTATGTTTGTTCACACAATGTATTTATCGAGATGACCAACTTGTTATAATTCTCAAAATAAATAACTGTGTCTCTCCTTTTCGTATTTTTCAAAATATTTTTAAATCGTTCAAATCAGAGCATCCTGTATACGAGACGCCGATTATCTAGATAAAATGAGAGAAGGGACCTATATAACCCTTATTGATTATCCATATCCAAAATTTTCATGTGGAGAAAAACGTAAACAAGATACGATATTAAAAGTAAAAAAAAATCATAATATAAATATAATAAAAAATTCATATAAATATTTCATAAATATAAAAAATATATAAAAAGAAAGTATTTCGATGATGAAAAGATAATGTAAAAATTATTCCCTGTATTTTTTTTGCGAATATCGATTGTCTAAGAGATTCAGTATTCAGGATAATCGGCGTCCAAACAGTTGATGTTTACTTTACCATACAGCAATTCTGAAACTTCGAGACTTCATGCAAAATGCGCTCATTGCTCGCGACTAAGCAGATTAGCTCAACAATCCGGCACGCACAATCAACGTAATTGCTACATTGTATCGCACTTATTGGGTTTTTTGTTTATGTCTGAAACCCTCTTGTCGGTCACGATACCAAACATTTTCCATTCTCTTTTTTCTTTTCCTTTTTTGTTACAAGATGCACTCTTCTCACTCTCAAGATTTTGTAATATCGTGAAACGACAATCACTTTGGTGGGAAACGTGCGATAAAGCTCTATTTAGCGTCAGCGGATCTTACACGCGGAACTGTGAAAATGACAAACACAACTGGAAGGGTGGGAGGGATGGGGTTTTGCTCTATTGCTGTGATCGAGTCTTATCTCTAATACATTCAACAACTAGAAACAGAGAAACACTGGAATCGTACCGCAGCCGAATATGAAAGTCTCGACCCATTGTGTGTGTGTGTGTGTGTGTGTGTGTGTGTGTGTGTGTGTGTGTGTGTGTGTGTGTGTGTGTGTGTGTGCGCGCGCGCGCGCGCGT
>NW_012131299.1:0-3117 GCF_000143395.1 Atta cephalotes | reverse complement strand
TTAATATAGTAATATTATTATATATATATATATAATAATTATTATTAAAGTAAAATTTATTATATATATATATATGTTCGTAATCTTTTGACACTTAATGAAAAAAATGTTTGGTTAAAACAATCTTAATTGATTCTCTTAGATTTCTTATTTTCATAAAACAACGATCGTCATCTCACGATTTTATTAGGGAATTGATTGCATCCCTATCAAAAATTTGTCATGTCTACAAATCTTGCAAATTGGTACTATCTCAAAAATCTATTAAGCTACTCTATCATTTTTTTTCTAAAAATGTTTACCGTCAAAACATTGAAATTCCAGCAACATGAGTATTGGAAATATCAACGAACCATTCGATATCGACAAATAATCGGTATTGCTCGTGTCGCGTCCAGCGATGGGCCGATTGCCGAAATCCGACGCTTTTCGACACGTTTTATTCAGAGCATGGTTTTTAGCCCGTACGTATGTACACAAGGTCATTGACGCGGTACACTTTTATCGTTAAGTATGGTCGACGATGAGTGGTTTACACGCGGTTGGTTGGATCTCGTTGTATTTTTTCTTTTTTTTTCATTCCTCCGCTTCGCACGTATATCCTGTGTCGGAATTGAAACGACCGAACTATAACCGGAATAATTTCACGCAACTCATTGCATATTAAAACAAGTTCTTCAGTATCCGAGACGTTAATACGTAATGATATATGATGTGAAGAATAATTAAATTGTAAATAATTATTACAATTAATTATAGACATAATTATTGTAATCATATATAAAGATTTCTCTTTGAGTACTTAAATATTAAGTATTTTATATATATAAGCCGATTTTACAAAAATTAATTGTATATTTATTAATTAATAATCCATGCTTATAGCATTGTTAAATTCATTGAAAATTGAATTTTTTACTACCCTATTATTTCTTTAAATAAGACAATTAGGTATATTGTTACAATTAAACAAGTCGCATGACGGTCATATTATCAATTAATGTAAAGAGAGAAATAAAATTTATTTTAAAAAATTGTTATAAAAACTAAATGCTGTTCAAGCGGAACACTTTGTGTCAGAATCAATGAAAAAGTGCAATTATCAAAATTCTTAGATAAAAATAGAATAAAAAATTTACTACTCAAAAAACTGAGTTACAAAAAATACAAAACAGAAGGAAAATTTTATTATACATAAGAATGAAATTGATCGAGAGCTTAGCTTATGAATCGTCAGGTGCTTGCTTTGAATCAATTTTTTTTATCAATCAACGATAATTGAGATGCTATCAGAGTAAAATGAGTTGACCAATCTCAGCGCTCGCTTTCGAGGATCGACGATGCTCATTCATATTCGGTGAGTGACCCGCAATGTCGCTGCTCAACGACTAGCAACACCAAACATTTATGTGCTTACTGTCCGGCCTGAAAATATCGTACTCGAAGTGCACACAAGGACCCAGACCCTCCTCAACGACAATATTCGATATCCGCGTTATACTTTTGCGTTTTAAACTTTTATTAACTATCGTGCGCTCGCAATTATATGTATACACACTGTGTAAGGGCAAAATTTTCACAACAACGCGCGTGTGAAAAAAAATCAAAGATTCTTTAATAAATTTCATTTCAGCAAAAATAGTATGTATGACGGATTTATCAAAATTACATCGTATTAAAAATTAAGAGAGATTAGTACCATACATAAATAGATATTTAAAAATTCAATTCGATTAATTTTAATTTAATTTTAGTTCAATAAAGTTTCTAAATAAGATTTCATTATAAATTATATTTGAAAAGGTATATAATGGAGTATTAAATATTAAAAAGCTATGACCAATAATTTTCCAAATTTTGTTAAAGAAGATTCAATTTAAAATTTGCGAGAAATTTTCTCTTTAAAGAGAAATTTAAATTTGATCTATAAAATAATTCTATATATGTATAACGAATCTACAATTTATTTTCGACTTTAGAGAAAAGTAGATGAGAGATATATTATACGAATATCTCTAAATAAGACACTAGTTCGATAAGGAGAGTTATAACGATAAATCTATCTATCGGCGTTTAATTTCATTCAATAATGTAGGTACTGCGCAAGTTGCACAATTGCGAAAATATTTCGTAAAAAGCATTGTGTGAAAATAAAACTTTTCTCGATATCTATACTTAATCTATACTTAATCTCGGTCTTTATACGGAAGATTTTTATATTGATAATTACGATATATCTGCAGTAATTAATGTAGACCAAAAAACATTTCTACATAGCGTTTTATCATTTAGCTATAATCGAATTGCATCAGAATGTTATATTGAATATAAAAAACATTTTATTAAATATTTCATGAAAGCAACGATGCTTTTTATTAAGTCGCATGAAAGAGAAAAAATAACGCTCATAACGTTTTTTCAGGACTCCCTTTGGAACGTTGGGAATTTCGAAAAATCACGAACAAACAGGAAACAATTACGGAAAAAAATTCGCGGAACGAATTCCTATCAATTGCATTAATTTATCTATTCTTTCCAGAGAGCGATCGTGATATTTGCGCTACATTGCGCATTACGACGCATCGGATGTATCGCATGTGCATCGCAAAGAATTAATCAAGTACATCTAAAAGACGGTGCACCTGCTGTTTCGATGTACATCGTATAGTATATACGATTCCGATCGACATGATCATTACAGCTAGCAATCGACCTCGATATCCCGCGTCCGTTCGCCGCGTAGAAAGCTTATAATTTGGCAATGACCACGCAACGACAGTGACAAAACAAGTACGCGCAAGTCTCGAACGCATACGGCGAAACGGAAGGAAGAAAGGAACGTGGACGTATCACTTCGCGAGGCTGATAACCGTGAACGTCTCGTGCACGCACACACGTGCACAAGTGTACACTGCACACGCGTGTACACGTTGCGCGCGCCTATGCTGAATTATGCAGCCTGCATATTTTCCGGTCTGTTTGGTGGGTCTCAAAGCCTAACCGGTAACCCGGCAGTCTGCGCACACGCATACACACACACACACACACACACACACACACACACACACACACACACACACACACACACACACACACACACACACACACACACACACA
>NW_012131298.1:0-3117 GCF_000143395.1 Atta cephalotes | reverse complement strand
ATATATATATATATATATATATATATATATATATATATATAAGTAATGCATTAATGTTTTAAATGTTACTTGATCTTCTTATAATTGTAAAAAACAATGTGTTGTTGTTACAAAAAAATGAGCAATAATATAAAAATTGCATAAAATCGCGACACTGAATTGCGGCAGAACGTCCTTCGCGACGACGAGTGATCTATCCTCTTTAACCCTTTACATTGGAACGAGGCGAGGCTCGTGGTACCACCTGCCACCCATTCCCAGCTATAATTGAAGTTGTCTCGTTTCGTATTGTAAAGCTATATAGGCGGCAGAGTTTTTTTTCTCACAAGTTGCACCGGCTAGAAAGGCAAGTCTTTTATTCCGTAAGCACTTCGTTACGAGACTAACTCGGGATATTTCCCAAAGATATCTATTCTATGCCGACGGAGGAAAAGAGATAACCTGTCTCGCACTTTCTTCCCCCGCATTCAGCGATCATTTGACCTTTTACCGCCAACACGTTTTTAGCAAGAACTTTCCTAATATGACTTTCACGTTTAACGCGGTAGTTAAATTGAAGTAACATTGGCAGACAATTTACCAGATAACAGCTCACGAATGAGAATTAATTAACCGATTTGCAGTCCCATATCGGATATCTATATTGCAAATAATGTTGTAATGCCATTTCATATTTAATATAAAATTCTAAATAATATTCTTGCCGAGAAACGCGATCGAGTGTTTATTAGTGATAATCTGCAAAATAAAAATTTCTAAACACAATTTCAGACTGCGAGTTCTGCTCAAAGGCTTCAGATTAATCTCTGTAATTCTATGCTACGATTTGTTTTCTCACAAACGCTAACTCGCAAAAGTAAAACGGACGCTAACATAATGAATTCAATTTCCAAGTTAGTTAGCGTATAATCAGAATCTATGTTATAACAGACTAGTAATATAAAGTAAACATGGGCAAACACGGTCTCTAAACAAGGTAAATCAACCCCATAACGGTTTTACAACTCGCAGTTCGCACGTGTAAAGATCAAGCATCGTTCTCACCGAACTGGTTATACAGGTGGACGAAGTAGATGAGCGCACCACGACTATCCTGTTCTGATTGTGATCATTGGAGGCGATCGTGGAGACGGCGGCGTGATTAACCAAAGCGTGGGTGTCACTGGTACCCGTTGAACTGGAGTTGACATTGCCGGTGGTGGCGACGCCGCCGCCACCCAGGGAGGTCTGTCTGATGACCAGGACGCTGCCCGCTGGCTCCAGCACGACTACCTGTCTCATCCTCGTCGCGCAGTTCCTTGCCGGCCTGTCCTCGTCGAATGCGAGAGAGTGCACTCTCTTCTCGTCTGCTCGTCGACGATGACGACGGCGACGGCGGCGACGTTAAGCGTGTCGTTCTCCAGCACGACACGTTCTCCGGCTCTTAAAGCTCCCACTCGTCCGCTGCCGTCTGCTCCTCCTGTGCGCACAAACACATCCAGGCTGATATTAAAGCTGTCGTTTTAGGGGATGATCCTACCCATCCGCGCCCACACCCGCCGCCACCCCAGCGCGGATCTACACGCCCGCTTTCGTTCGTAATCGCGCGAGCCCGACCGTACCGGCGTGGCTTCTTCCGGAAGGCGAATCGATGGGATTATTTCTGCCGACACCGACGTGCGGCTCGACGACTCTCTGCCGCTTTTTCAATAAGACAGCTCTCGCGGTACATTATCTCGGTATCAAAGTAGCGGGCGTGTGCGCGGTTTAAACTAAGGTTGGGTCCAGAAGCTACCGGCTTTCAGATAATGGCCCATTGCACATTCAATGCTCTAACGTGTCCCGCTTTCTCACCGAAGGTTCATACTTGTACCGAGAGATCGATCGATTTTGTCTAAGAAATTTAATTGAAAGACTTTCATCATCACTGGATGATTTTGCTGAAAAAAAGACTAATTTAAATCCCCATATAAGAAAGAAAAAATGTTTTAATCAAATTCAATTAATGATTAAAATAATTGTTTACTTCTGCATTTAAAAGAATTATGTTACACTAACATATTTGTCGTAGTGAATTGATTGACATTTTTTTTGAAAGCATAAAGTGTAAAAGGGGGGAGGGAGTCTGAAATTTTTAGGTACATTTATGGTACGGATTGGTGAAATATATTTTATACTGACCTCGGTTTTATTGCAATCTAAAGATCTGATCATCCCAGTTTAAAGCCCAGGGCGATTTTCTCATTTTCTCGGTTCGCCGGAATGAAGGAATTTGTTTTCGAGATCTCTGAGCTCATAGTAACAGGAGATCTCGAAGGAATCGCGGCTTAAAATTGAATGGATTTGTTCAGAACCATTTGTGACCGTGTCGTGATACGCCATGAAATAAAAAGAGGGAAAAATTTGTGGAACTCGAAACTACTAGAGAAATAAGATATTTGATATATAAATATATATAAAATTTATTTTTCTATTTAAAAAAAATGAAATAAAGTTAATTCAATTTAATTTATATACAGAATGTCTCGTAAGTTTTTATTAAGCGCTTTTATGTAGATAGAACGAATTAAACTGAATGAAAAATTCTCTATCAATTTGCAATTTTCGCAATGGTTAATGACATATTAATTACTAAAAATCGCTGATTTTCAATAATTTTCAATAATTTTTTACTCAAATACTATCAATTTTACAGAAAAACAGCGAGAGACAAAAATTTTTTATTTTCTTCTCTAATAAAGTTCTGAGAATTTTTTTTAGAATTTTTTAATACCGTATTTTTTCATGTTGATAAAAGTAAGAAAATGCAATACTAAAAAGTTGATAAAAAAATTTTGAAAAAATTCTTAGAGTTTTATGAGAAGAAAATTAATGATTTTTGTCTCTTGCAGTTTTTTTGTAAAATTAATAGTATTTGAGTAAAAAAGTATTCAAGATCAAATTCGGCAAATCTTAGTAATTAATATTTTATTAATTATTGAGAAAATTGCAGAATGATAGAGGACTTTTCGACTCAGTTTAGTCCGCTCTATCTATGGTATACAAAAGTGCTTGGTAAAAATTTACGACATTCTATATATATTTATATATTTATATTTAATTTATGTATATATATATATATATATATATATATATATA
>NW_012131297.1:0-3120 GCF_000143395.1 Atta cephalotes | reverse complement strand
GTGTGTGTGTGTGTGTGTGTGTGTGTGTGTGTGTGTGTGTGTGTGTGTGTGTGTGTGTGTGTGTGTGTGTGCATATAAGCATTTAATTTCTAATTCTCATTAAAAAAAAACTGAAATTATTTAATTTTATTGAAATTGTTTGAAATCTGATGTACTAACGTATATGTACTAATGTATACGTTAGAAAAATAGTCAAAATTTTGAAAAAAATTGTCTAGTATGAATTATTTATTAAAATGCGTATGAATTAAAAAAAATTTTTTTTATACAATTCCAATCAAATCAAGTCTGAAAAGGTTAATAATTTTGATTGAAGTATTATTAAATTAGACTTCAGAATATATATATTTTGATAAATTTGATGAATTTACATAATAGATTTGCGCCAATTGTGGATATATGGACTTTTGAAATATTTGTAACAAGTAATTATTATTATTTGTGTACTACACTGAAATTAAGAAAAGATTGGCTGAGCAATTTTAATTGGTTGCAGCAGCCAATTTTAAAAATGCTATGTCATATTTTACTAATCTGCTACATTTTTCTGTGTATCGGAATTGTATCTATCATCGTTATCGAGAAAACATCAAGGCCTATGTATAATTTGTTTTTCTTGAAGAATGTATAAATTCGTATACGTCTACATTTTCAACTTTTTTGATTTGTCTCATAAAAGTCATTTTGCTAAACGTATACAGAACAATTAAAGCTTTTTTAAAGTTATTTTTAAAAATATTTTCATGTTAATATGCCTGCACTATTGCTCTTTTTAAAGTTGGAAAATGTTTGGTTTTCGATATCGAATAGGGAGTCTCAGTTTGTAACTAAGGTTTTAAAAACTTTAACCCGTCTCTTTACTTTCATTCTCAAACGGAAGCAATTACGTGGCGATGAGATTCGTGACCGGTTCGCTTTTCTTATTGCTGTTTGCCTTGAATCAAGACTCGGTCTTTTAAAGCGGAAAAGCCGAGTTTAACGAGAAATGTTTCTATGAGCGATCGGATGCATTGTTTACTACATGGCGTTATCGACGAGCTTCTCTCGCGATTCGCGGTCGGACACAGCAATAATAACCGATCGTTATTAGCAGAAAGGCATTTAACGTTGAATTAGTGCTGCGGAGAATCCTGTTGAGGAGGAGGGGTGCTAATAGAGGGTGCGTGTGTCTGATTTATAACAGTCGGCCCTCGCCTGTTACACACCCCCGCATCGCATCGAGCGAGGAAACCAACGATTTTCTGTCGTGCCTTAGCCTAAGGGAGAGTAAAAATGCAGACCGTCCGCCTTCTGCGTGAATTCTCGTCGGCATGCGTTATTTCTCGACAATGTAGAGTTCCATATATATTGTTGTTTAAAGAAAAAGATAAAAAAATACGAACGTGTAGTTTGTAGTTTCAAATTTACATTCTAACTTTGTAAATTTAGCTAATTTGAAATTAATAACAAAAGTTGAATGTTAATCTTATATTAGTATTAATCTGGAGACACTGATAGTGTCTCGGCGCTAAGGCACGCGCAACGACACTACCGTGGCTACTTTACGCGAGATCGCGAGTTGCGAGAGATTGAGATTATTAGATTTCATATAATAAACGATAACGAGGACAGAAATGAGCAAATATACAAATTGGGTCAAGGAATAAAAACTAGTTTATTAAAATATCAAAATTCAAAAAATAAAAATTAAAACTAGTTTTTCAACAAATATACAATATAAAAAACATTTTCGCTTAACTTAGTTTTTCTCAGCCAATTAATTATATTAATATATTATAGTTTATACTTATTCTAGTATATACTTATTCTATATACTTATTCTAGTATATCTACTCTTATTATTCTAGTATATCTACTCTGTATTTATTTTAATTATTTTTTTATTAATTATTCTAGTATATTTACTCTGTATTCTTTAAAATTTCACATTGAGCCAGCTTTAAAAAAGAATCAAAAGGCTCAATTTTCAATTTTAAAAATAAGATTTTACTCTTCAAAAACTTCATTCTAAAAAGTTTTAAACAGTGTGTGCGCGCGCGCGTGTGTGTATATTCTAATATATTTTATATTAATAGTATAATTCTATCTAATTTGTATAATATATTGTTATTACAATATTATATTTTTAAAATGAGATGAACACTAAATTATCGAACGCTGCTGCACTTTGTAAACTCAGCTTTTCAATTTTTCTCTCTAGTCAGAAATTAATTTCTCAATTTCTTCGAGAACGTTTTCCTACTATAAATTTCTTGTCACGTGATTCGATTCGACAGAATTTGTTTTTCTTTGCGTCACTGATTTGCGTGCAGCAATAGAAGTACATTCGTGAATTGCGTATTCAGACATAATACGTTATATACTATGCCTCCCATAGAGATTGCGCGACTTGTCATTGACAGACGGTGGCGGGTCGACATCGAACCTAGGGATCGATATTAAACGTTATGTCATAGGGGACAGACGATATAGCCTCTCTTTCTCTCGCCCTTCTTTTCTCTGCTACTATCGCTATTATGAAGGAAAGGAAAAAGGAGGAAAGAAGACACTCTCCTTCCTCCTCGTACGATACGATTCTTTTAGGGGCAAACTGCCCCGTGAACAAGATACGCGTACACCATAAGGATTGGTAGTAAACGTCCACGTTTACTGTTCCCTCCCTTTATTACCTGGACTCTCGGCGTAAGACGCGTTTTAGGCCAGAAATCATCGTCCGCAAGAGCTTTACGAGAGTCGCATGAATTGCGGAAACGAGAAGCGACAGCGAGTTTATCGATATTATTTTTTTGGATAGAATAGCAGCATCAATTCTGGAATCGCTTTGTGATCGGAGCACAGCGCGTCAATTGCCGTATTAATCGTAAAGTTTGACGAATCTAGTTAGCGCAATATTACATGTTATGGCGAGGATATAGAAAAAATAAAGAAGGAATTGAAAACATCGATATTTCAAGTATTTACTTTTCAGGAGAGAGACATAATAAAATAATAATTAATTATTGCATTAAATTAAAAGAGAAAGACACACTATTCATAAATTTTTCGACTTAGCTTAAAAATATAATAAAAAAATGTTTGAAAATTTTCTTTATTTTGACACACAATGTGATCTTTTTAATT
>NW_012131296.1:0-3121 GCF_000143395.1 Atta cephalotes | reverse complement strand
TCTGTTATCCTTATCAATGTCGCCTTATCGAAATTTGTTAAAGAGTCTTAAGAACATTAATTCGCAAAAGCGGAACTAAAGATATCCAGAAAAAAGGCTTTTATAAATGACTTGTTAAGTTTTCATCAATAAAATTTCTGTTGAAGGGCGACACGTTGTTGAGACATTAGACGAATCACAAGAGTTCACAAAGATGCCACTTTAACTTTGCCATTTTAGAAAAGAGAAAAACCTTAAAATAGCAAAATAATCACGATGAGTGAATAATGTTTGGATTTCTATTGTCATTTTGTAAAATCCAGAAAATCGCTTAACAATTTTGTATAACGATATATAATTATTAGCAAGGTTGGGAACGTTACTTTATAGAAGTACAACGCATTACCGTTAATAATTACTAATTTTGAAAAATAACATATTATCGTATTTGAAATATATTATCGTTATTTGAAAAGTAACGATTCGTTACTTCTTTCGTTACTTCTTTTTTTTATAATGTTAAAGTAAGATATTAAATTTAAAAATTAATTAATAATTTGTTTAATAACTATTTAATAATTAGTATTAATTGCGAAAACCAAATAGAAACAAGGTAACATTACTCTAGTTGCATTTTACACAATAATTTGATTAATAATTAATATTTAAAAAAAACTTAACGATTATATTATACATCAAATAAGAAATAAATGTCTTTTAATGGTCTAATCTGGATCTTTAGTGTTTTCTCTTATCTAACTCTTAATTTTTCGATCTTGAAAACTCCACTGAACTATCAATAATACATCGCAGTAATAAAAGTTAAATTAACTAGCAATTTAACAATTCGATGATCATAAGCATCTTAAATAATGCTGAATGACATATTAAATTCTAAATAATTTTATTCCGAAAATTTTATTGCCTCATCGGAGATCGAATGAGGGCAGAATATCTTAGCTGAGATCATCGTAAGCCTTCAGATTATCGAGGTATAAAGGTACAAGACTACATACGTAATATATATATTCATATAGAATTATATGTATAAGCATTTAAGATCTAGACATAAATCATTAAAAGGTATTTATCTTCTATTAGTTGTGTATTCACATGTACGATCCTATGAGATACTTAGCTTAATACATTCATCAAAGTGTTATTAAATCGATTCTACTCAAAGTTACAAAACATTTATTGCTTTGGACATTGTTTATAAAAATGTGGCTTGAACAGGGATAATAACGTGGCTTTTATATAAAAATAGATTTAAAAAATTGATTTTGTTTAAAAAAATCAATTCATATTTGGTTACAAAATTAATACAAAATAAATTAATGCAGAATATATACAAGAATATGTATATATGTATATATGTACATACATATGTATGCACGGTACACATAATTTTTCTGCACATTGGCTCAATACTAATGTTACGTAAATTTCCAAACCCTTGGAAATTTTAAATTTGATCCTATTGGAGAGAAGAAAAGTGGAAATGGTGAAGGTACTTGATCAAACTCTTGTCTCGCAGGTATCCGCACAGAGGCGAGTACCGCGAGTCAAACGCACCTCTTTCTGCTCGCCTCGGAATATGGGTCAATGTCCCGCAAAGACGCTATAATAACACTTGTTTCTTGAGCTGTCAGTCCAAAGCTTTCAAGTCAAGGAATCTAATCCTTTTAACTCGGGACTGGATTACATGCGATCTCTGAAAAGGCAAAGTTAACGATTATGAGATCTTAGGATTTTAAATTTAAAGAACAAGAGAAAGATATAAAATTATTAACATTGTTTATTATTTTAATTACAAATCTATCATTAACGGATCAATTTAATAGTACAATTATAAAAAATAAAGAAAAAGGTTATACATTAATAAATTTATTACGAACTAATTTACACATTAATTAATATGATTGTTATAATAAAAAGAAAGGAAAATTTACAAATTGACGAGATAATTATTATTAATTACATGTTATTAAATCGCTAGAGAGTGAAGTTTCAGAGGCGAGCAAAGCTGACAGGTTTTGTTTATTTTATTTCGCATAACAGAGGAAGGAAATAAAAAAATGAAGGAGAATTCCATCGGAACTAAATATGGATAGGCGGAATAAACTGAAATACTGGAACGAGGAAGTTGCAGTGGCTGATAATTCCACCTCAGATTTCTTGTAGATCAAAATAATGGGGTCCGATCATAAAAGTCTTCTCGGGAATAGGTTCGGTAGTCCGCAGGAATTGTCTAACTCAGATGAGTCACTCTCTTGAAGATGGAATAGGATCTCGGTGAGGAGGAATTTCTTCTAGGAATTCCACGCTGTCCATGGAATTCGTCGAAGAAAGAGTTCCTCTGGAGGAAAAGGAGATTGAGACGATGGATGAATCAAGTATTAGTGAAGAGATGTTAGGAAAAATTCATAAGTGGACAGCGCGGGGGAAGTAGATTCTCGGAATGCGAGAAGGTACACGAGAAGATGGAGAGGGTGAACGGGAAGGTGAACGGAAAGCCGCTATAGGCCGAATTGGAGGCTACGGTGAATCCATTGTATCGGCGGCGCCGAATGGTAGTGTTGATGGACAAATGTTCTTAACAGGATTTGTCGAATTTTCTGAATTCGCGTGTCGTTGGAATTCCGCGTACGTCTTGTCCAATCTATGCGCTTCTAATAAGGGAAGGTTTACAACTGTCCGGAACCGATTTGATTCTCCATGAGATATTAGGTGTACAACTTTGCTTCCGCCGTTTTCCTATAGATGGCTTTAGCGGTAAGTGGTGATCGAAATAAATAGATCATAGACGTCATATAATAAACTTGCACATCTGTCAACATAACCCCATAGAAACATTAGTCGATTTGTGTCTGCATCATAAAGTTATTCTCGATTGAAAATGTCAGTTTACGAGCCAAATTCTCGTCATTTGCGGGAGGTTTTAATTTTTTACTTCAATATGAAGAAATCTGCGGCTGAGGCTCATCGAATGTTCTCAAATACTTATGGTGAGGCCGCTATTAATGAAAGAACATGTCGTGAGTGATTTCAATGCTTCAAGAACGGTGATTTTGACGTCCAAGGTCATACTTTGTATTTGGTGGGACCAGCTCGGCGTAGTGTATTATGAACTGTTAAAACC
>NW_012131295.1:0-3124 GCF_000143395.1 Atta cephalotes | reverse complement strand
AGAGAGAGAGAGAGAGGATAAGAATATTTTCGGCACGTCATGCTGTTTTATTTACACAAAGAAAAAAATCGCTCCACGAATTTATAAAATATTTTCTGCTGTGTACAAAGATGACACTGAGTGAGTGAACTATTTGCGAGAGGTTCTGACATTTCCGTTGTGAATTCGATTACTAATTAACTATTTTCTAGACAGCCGGTTGAGAATGGTATTATGAAGTTGTTCGTAAGTGGCTTAAAGTTGTGCAAAACAGAGAGAGAGAATGAATACATTACTGATTAATAAATATGAATTTGAAATATAAATATAAATATGAATTTGAAATATAAATTTTGTTTTTGATTTTTGTTTGAAAAACAGAATTATTGATCAACATACGTATATTTCCTGAAATATCTGTGCACATGTTATGTTTATGTTTTAATTTTTTAATTTATTCTAATATTTATATTAGATTTATATTAGATTTATCAAATATATATAACAATAATTTGTCTTTATACATTTATTTTATTTAAATTCTAGACTTCTGGTAACTGACATTTAGAAATGTTTAAACAAGTTGAATTTGGCATAAATCAAATGTTAATCTAATTGATTAATTAAAAGAAACAATGTAAGATGTGAAGTTTTGTTTATAATTTTGAATTTGTTTAATTATACAGCACCTGCTTTTAAAATAACTATAATTAATTTGCAATCAAGATATCGTAATCAACATATCAAAAGACAATTAATGAAGTACAATCGAGTTATGTTTGCACAAAGTGTGACTTTATAATCATTAATATATTTTTATTATAAAAAACAACGTATATACGAAAATTAATCAATAATTTTTATATAATTTTTATATAATTTTTATATAAAATGTAAATCACACATAGTACATTAAAATGTATATATAATTATTATAGCTTTGTAAATATATTCGCATACAAACGACTACGTTAAAAAAAAGAAGTGAAATCAATGAAAAATTTAACTAATCTAAAAGTTTATATTCTATAAGAAAAATAAAAACACAGAATTGTATAAAAACAATTTCAATATTTATGTGTAATTGTATCATTATGTTGCAAATTTAATAACTTTGGGGTAAATGTAACAATTAAAGAAAAAAATATCTACATATCTCAAATTATATTTTATTAACTTGTTTTCTTTTATTATAGTATTATTGTATAATTTTAAAAAGTTCGTAATTCTGATTTATCAAGTTCTGATATCGATATTTTATTTAAACTAAAATATAAAAATAATATAAATATTAAAAGAAAACCGATATATATATATATACAGATATATTCCTTTATTGAAAATGTCTGTAGATTTTAATATTTTAATTTAATTTCAGCCATTCTTAATTATATTTATTTTGCGAATTTATTCATGTTCATGATCATGTCCATGTTTATGCTTATGTTCAGCTTTTATGAAACATGCAGAAATAAGAAAAGCTTTTTCGCATTTTTCTGTAAGGTCTTTTGCTAAAATAGAAAAAAATAAAATTAGTAAGTGATAAAAAGTAAAGTGAGGATATTATATTCTCTCTTAATATTAAAATAACTAGAATAATTAAATGTATGAAAACTTATTTAATAATTATTATTGTAGACACTAAACATAATTACATATTAAAATCTACATTACCTAGATTATATTACACATATGATATGATTATGTATATAACTTACATTCATTTATGCAAGTGTCCAGACTTTCCAATCTTTTATCTCCTGGTTGAACACTTGTTTTCTTGATGAATTCGCTATGCATCTTTTCTACTTTAAATTCTGCATCTTCCATCTAATATTTACAAAAAAAATTTATAAAACATTAATAATTAGATAATTCATCAGATCACTTTTTTAAATGCATGTATTAAGTCTTATGTTATTTTTTAAATCATATTGTTTAATGTAATAATATATAAAAGCATTAAATTACTAATAAAATTTACAATTGGAAAATCAATATTAAAAAAATAGAGCATCATATAAAAGATATTATGAAAAAAATAACATTTTAAAATATTCACAACATTTTATTATTTAAACATTTCAAAGCTCAGACATCTTTTTTAAGAAAATAATAAAAAACTACTTGCCAGTCCTCCCTTTTGTAATAAACATTGTATGACACAACCATTCTTATTTAGTCTTTCTTGATTTTCGGATTTGTATTGGTCATGTGCTATGTCGTGTACTGTTAACATGTCATCTAGAAATTTAATTTAAAAAAAATGTAAATTTTGTATCCATTAAAGAATTATAAAAATTTTGTTGATGTTCTAAAAAATATTATAAACACAATATATAAATTTTTATTTAAATCTTTTTTATATGTATTTGCAATAAAATAGTCTTCGTATAAATATTTAAACTATCATGTATCAACTTTTATTTGATCTTCAATTAATATAGAGATTTTAATAATTAAAATTATTTTTATAATTATTATGTATTAAATATATTATGTATTAAAAAGTTCTCTAATAGTTTTTGAAAAATATTCAAATAATTATTTATAAAATAAGACTGTAAAATACAAATTATTAATAAAAACAAATCTTTTCCCTAATTTTTATTTTAAATAATCTTTAATAACAATTATTATTATATAATTTTAATATTTTTAAAATCAGGACATTAACAAAGTTCAATTAATGTTACAAAAATTGACTCCCAGTGCACTGAAACTACATTCTTCTCTTTATCTTCTTTTGATTTTTATTAAATGTAAAAAAAAAATTTTATTCAATTTATTATTCAATTTTCATTCACTGGAATATTCGATAAAATACCGCTGGCATTAGCATTATTTAGCAAAAATCCACGTTTAGTTTCATGTTAATTCGTATGTGCTCGTAGACTTACCATCAGATACATTAGTTTCAGTTAAACACGTATTGTAATTTTCACTGTCGGATCCTAATTTCCTCGCGTCAATGGTACAAGACTAAAAGATACGAAATTTTATTTTTAATGAATTTTTTAGTGAATTTTTCTACTTTGATTAAACTGTTTTATACGCAATACATGTATATATATATATATATATGTGTGTGTGTGTGTGTGTGTGTGTGTGTGTGTGTGTGTGTGTGTGTGTGTGTGTGTGTGTG
>NW_012131294.1:0-3121 GCF_000143395.1 Atta cephalotes | reverse complement strand
TCTCTAATATATAATATATATATATATATATATATATATATATATATATATATATAAAACTTTAAAACTTCAGATCACACAAAACTTCCAGTTATAAATCTCTACATAAAAAGGAACATATCTCTTCTATCGTATAAAACGCACGTAACATAGTTTCCTTTGTCAACTTCTGGAGTTTACCGTTAGGCTTTGGTTCCATTCTGTACTATCTAACGTCAACGTCACCTTCATTCTAGATAATCATGTGTCAACACGATGAACGACGTATGAATATTCCTTCCGCCGCGTACAATTGCGTCAGATTGTAGTGCTTTGTAAACGGACTGTTAATACTCGCGTGGATATCGCTATGCAATCAAATGCTCTTATTGGAGCTGTATATGTATTAATGTACATAATATAATATATAGTTGCTTTGATAATATAATTATTCTTGTTTAAAGAGAGATACGTTATCGCGTGATTCTAGTAGAAGAGTAGAAGAGAAATATCGCAGGGAAAACAACGTATTGTTCTATATCTTTTAATATCTCTAAAATACGAGAATGGTTAAATTTTGTCCAATTAAATTTTGCACGGTTTTGCGTGTCGTGCGTATCAACGTGTAACGCGATATACGCAAATAGACGGAGAGTACGGACCAGTAATAATAATGAACTTGCTGCCTGAGCGGTAAGTTATTCCGAGCTGCTATCATCTCAAGATTCGTTGTGGGACGAAGAACACGCGCCGCTGCTCCGCTCGTTTCGACCTAACGATGGATATTCTGGACTAATAATACGCCCATACGGATACTGAGTGTTCATATTCGTGGCACGTACTTAATGCTAAACGTGCTTGTTTGATTTCTCTATCCGTTTTATAGAATCACAATCGTGAATCTCACTTTTTGCCTCCATCAGAGAATAGCGAAAGTATATTTTATATATTTCACATTAAACACGATGGCATATTTATAAAACCGGAAAGAGTGGCAGTCGCACAAATGGAAAGTTTTTTTTAATGTTTGCGAAATAGAATTATAGAGTAAAATTATTTGTAGATAAAAAGAGTATCTTTTCTTGCTTTCAAAGAAGAATGATTTTTATTCTACGTTTTATTCTATATGAGAACTATATATTTTTTACATACTTATACATTTTACTGTTTTATATATTCTATATAATTAATAAATAAATAATAAATATTGATAGAAATAAATTATTTGAAATTTACAATAAATGTTAATTAAAATCGTGATACTATTCCAGATTAATATGCATGCATATGTATTGCAATTCTAATAATAATAGATGTTGTCGAGAAGAAGCTATACGGTATGTTGCGCCTTTGTGCCATAATTCTACTATGAAAGGGGAATAAAGCATAGTCTACGTTTCAATGCGTTCACAATAAAACTGAGAGAACCATTTTATTACTGTCTCTTTATGACAATTGTTCGCATAAGTTCTCTTTCAAGAAAGTTATTAATTTGAAAGTGAGAGAGAAAGAGAGAGAAGAGAGGAAGAGAGAAAAACATTGTTTAAATCTCGAAATTGTTCTTGAGAATAGCAAGTAATATAATATATTTTATTGCTTTTTTTCATTATTGTCATTTAATTAGTAATAATTCGGAAAGAGAATGCGTAATTTTATAAAAACGTTGAAAAATTGTAAAAGATAACAAGCAAAAATTGTTTGGTGGATTTAATTTTAGTTAATTTGAACGCGAATAAAAAAAAGAAAGAAAAAAAGAAATCGCGGAAATGAGAAAAATGTTTAAAGATACATGTGTATTTTATATTCGTATGTCATATTTCAAATAAAAGATGTCCAGGAGAAACATTACGCGAGCGTGACATTGTATCTCGCATTAGTGTCATCGTAAAAAAAATGACGCGACAGCTCGCATTCTGTTTTGAATTTCACGCGATGTTGCTGCTGATATGTAGATGAACAAAGTGTACTTTCCAGAGCCCGCTACATCGTTGTATACTATGTTGAATCTTAAAAGTTAGTTCGATATCCGTGAACGTTAACAACAGATTTAGTATTTTTCCCTTTTGTATATCAATTTATGCATTGACTCGTAATGAATTTTAATTAAGTTTTTAACCGGAATTTTCGATGATTGATATATTTGACGTTAAAAATTTTTATGTTGTACTTTTTTAGCGTTGGAAACTCATTACTTTCTGAATTAAATATTATATCAAAAGCAAAAGAGAAGATTATTTAATATTAAATAATGTTAAGCCAGAGTTGAGCTGAAATTTTTTATGGTTTTTTAATTTTGCATTTGGCAATTGATGTTAATGAAATTTGAAATTGTGATTAATTATTGAGATTAAAAAAAAATTCAGACCATTCTTGAGTATCATACTGACATTCAGTGTACGTGTTGTAACGAATAAATATTACAAAGTGCTTGCGTGAATTTCGAGACGATTTTGTATATTTTCGTATGGAAATTAACCGGCGAAATTTTTCGCGTCTCGATAAAGTCCATTGGAATTCCCAATAATGCCGCAGTAGGTTTTCGATGCCGAATCTATATTGAGTGCACATTCATAGTGAAATATAATTTATTTCATACGTTTATCGTATATAACTGAACATGGATGAGAGTCGATATTTAATGCAAGCGGAAGAATGCAAGCATGATTAATATGAATGGCCTAAAAGGAAAAAATACATCTATGACGCAGCATCGAGCTATCGCAAGTATTAAAATTGTGAACCTATAAGACTAAAAATTGAAAGAGAAGATAAAAATCAATCAAATTGAAATTTTGTTTGACATTTATTAATATTAGCTGTAGTAAAAAGAAATCCATTATTTTTGCATGAAATTGAATGGAAAAATAATGGATTTCTTTTCACTACACCTAATATAACTGATTAAATTTATCTCGACAAGATGGAAAGATGAGTTTCGGATGATCGAAATTATCAAATGATGAACATTTACAATTAAAATAATCACGGCAAGAGCTTCACCTTGTATTTCGCGAGGGATAGCAGCGTGGACCGCTTCGGGATAAATTCACAGCCGGTTTCGACCGCCCGCACCGTTACGTACGAAGTATCTTGATAGCTATAAACGGGAACTGACATTAACAGTCTCTCTCTCTCTCTCTCT
>NW_012131293.1:0-3120 GCF_000143395.1 Atta cephalotes | reverse complement strand
CTTCCGCCGTTTTTTTCCAAAATTCGAGGCTTTATTGTAAAAAACTGGTTATACATTTATGATTCAAAGTATTGTCCATCGCTGACCACTACTTTCTCCCATCTTTCGGGTAGCGTACGAATCTCGCGTCGAAAAAACTGTCATCTTTTGAGGCTATCCACGAATCGATTCAATTTTTTACTTCTTCATAAGACCGGAAGTGCTGGTCAGCCAGGCCGTGTGCCATTGATCGAAACAAGTGATATTCAGAGGGAGCAACGTCTGGAGAATACGGCGAGTGGGGTAGGACTTCCCATTTCAACGTTTCCAAGTATGTCTTGACCACTTTCGCAATATGGGGTCGAGCATTGTCATGCTGCAAAATCACTTTATCGTGTCTCTCGTTGTATTGCGGCCGTTTGTCTTTCAATGCTCAAACGCATCAATTGCGTTCGATACCGATCGCCTGTGATTGTTTCAGTCGGTTTTAACAGTTCATAATATACTACGCCGAGCTGGTCGCACCAAATACAGAACATGACCTTGGACGTCAAAATCACCGTTCTTGAAGCGTTGCAACCACTCACGACACGTTCTTTCATTAATAGCGGCCTCACCATAAGTATTTGAGAGCATTCGATGAGCCTCAGCCGCAGATTTCTTCATATTGAAGCAAAAAATTAAAACCTCCCGCAAATGATGAGAATTTGGCTCGTAAACTGACATTTTCAATCGAGAATAACTTTATGATGCAGACACAAATCGACTGTTTCTATGGGGTTATGTTGACAGATGCCCAAGTTTATTGTATGACGTCTATGATCTATTTATTTCGACTACCACTTACCGCTAAAGCCATCTATAGAAAAACGGCGGAAGCAAAGTTGTACACCTATTAAATTAAAATTTTCAGCGTTTCAATTTTCCTTCAACATCGGCACGAACTTTCAGGACAATCCAATATATATAATACTTTAAATAATCTACTACAATTCATCATTTCCTCTATCTATAAAAGAGTTAAATTTTATATGGATAGTACCAATAGAACTGTTGTTAATAAAAAAGTTAAGGAGAAAATTTTCACAATTTTTTACCTGAATGTGAATTCTATATCTGAAAAGTTCTCTCCAATAGTTGATATGTTCAACTGCAAATTAGCCTATTCTATTCCGCATTCGCTTAAAAATTTCATTAAAAAAAGAAAAGGATTGGTTGGATTATGCAATCAAAATATAGTCTATAAGATTCCTTGTGATAATTGCGATGTTATTTACGTGGAACAAAAAAACAATTAAAGGCATGAACATGTTTCCGATATCAATACAATGTCTAAATCGTTATCGGTGATTTTCAACCACCACGAATTGATCATAATCATAATTTTAAGTGAGATAACGTTGAAATTTTAGACATTGAATTCTTTTATAACAAGAGATTGATATCGAAAATGATCCATATAAAAAGACAGAAACATGGGATTACAAACAAAATGCTACAGAATCTTTGTCGGAAACATACTCTATTATACATTCCCTGTTCCCTTCCTAATATTTTTGTCTTTTCTCTTTTCACTTATTACTGTTTCTGAGTCTATCTATTTATCTCTTTTTTATTAATATGGACAATATCAGATAACTCAAACGTTGATATTGTCGATATTACACGTTTCTTTGCTCTGTCCGCATTATGGCTTGATAGATTATACGAGGACAAGTCAACAAGTTCTTAGAAAATCTGTCAGAGGGCACTCGCAATGTAATGTCACATTATTTTTTGACAAGTAGCATCTTTCAGCTGATTACTGTCAAATTTTGAACGGAATTCATCGCGTGTTTCATTTCTGTAGACGATTATAGCGAACAACATTTATATTTTTTGCAAAATGGAAAAAAACGAGTTTCGTGCAGTGATCAAATCTACATATGAAAGATTTAATGCCGAAAGAAATCAAAGTTGAATAGTGTTCATAGCACATCTGCACCAGCATTTGCGATTGTATATAATTGGGTGAATGAATTTAAATGTGATCGTACATCCACATGTGATGCATCTTGTTCGGGACGTCCAATTGAGATTGCTACGCCAGAAATCATCGATAAAATCCACGATATTGTTTTAACTGATCGACGAGTGAAAGTGCGCAAGCTTGTTGAAACCACAGGCATATCACATGGCAATGATTTCAATTTTGCACGAATAATTGGGTATGAAAAAGCTATTAGCAAGATGCTGCGTTTGCTCACTATGTACCATAAGCGCAACCGTGTGACGATTTCAAAACAATGTTTGGAGATGTTTCAACATAATCCAGATGAATTTCTGCGTCGATTCATTACTGTAGACGAAACATGGATCCATTACTTCATACCGAGACGAAGGAACAGTCAAAATAATGGATTTCACCGGGTGAACCAGCTTCGAAGAAGGCGAAGACCGTAAAGATGATGGTCACAGTTTTTTTTGGGATACACGCAGTATAATTCATATCAATTACCTTTCATCGGAGCAAATGATCAATGACGATTACTACGCAGCTTTATTGGACCGTTTCAACAATATTTTAAAGAAAAAACGTCCCCATTTGATGAAGAAGAAAATGCTCTTATATCAAGATGTACGGATTCACACGTGCCCAGCACCGATCGCCAAATTCAACGAATTCCGCTACGAATTGCTTCCCCCCCCCCCGAATTGCAGCATATTCGCCCCCTGCGACTATTTCCTGTTTCCAAACCTGAAGAAATGGTTCGGAGGAAAGAGATTCACTACCAGAGAGCAGCTCATCGCAGCAAAGGCTTATTTTGAAGAGTTGGACAAATCATATTCGGACGGCTTGAAGAATCATTCGATCAAGTGTATCGAGCTGAAAGAAGACTATGATATATTGAGAAATAAAAATGAATCAAATCAATCAAAAAAAATGTGTTTTATTATGTTTTTTTAAAAACTTATTGATTTGCCCTCATAGTATCCATTACATTTCTTTTTTTAAATTCTGACTTACAATAGTTCGACTAAAGGAGGTGTGTGTATATATATACAATATATATATACATATATATATATATATATATATATATACAATATATATATACATATATATATATATATATATATATATATATATAGTGTGTTGTT
>NW_012131292.1:0-3125 GCF_000143395.1 Atta cephalotes | reverse complement strand
AGAGAGAGAGAGAGAGAGAGAGAGAGAGAGAGAGAGAGAGAGAGAATTTAATACTTCAAGTTTATTAAATTAAAACAAATTTGATATGTTCATTATGAAAAATTCGTTTTTTCAATAAATCTTACATTTTTCAAAAGAAAATTAATTCTTATTTTGAGACATAATAAGTTTTTCTAAAATCTATTGAGTATATTTTAAGTTTATTATCAAGAAAATATTTTTTGTTAAAATAACCATTACTTAAAAGAAAGAAAAAATGAGCAATCATTTTTCTTAACAGTAGATTGATATTTTTCTGTGTGCATTAATAAATATATCTCTTTGTATTTTATAAATTATTAGAATCATTTGTATAATTTATTATTTCAAAGTTAAGTATTTTAAGTGACGCAATTTTAAAATAATTACGAGATAATTCTTCTGTTGCCTGACAAAATGGCTATTGAATTTTACATCATGTTACTACTTTAACTGACATAAAATCCAGTTATTACGTATAAGTTATAAAATCTTAGGCTAAAGCCGGTGCATTGAGATAAATAGCAAAAATTAATAAGCATAAAAAAGCGAGATTAATAAATTGTACGACAAATGCGCTACATTAAATATTTATTATTTCATTAGTAACATGTATATAAATAAGTGTGCAGTTTGTTTAAACCGTTTGTTGGGCCGTGTCAGTATCGAATGAAATACTATTAAAGACCGACATCCTTATGGGAATTCGCGTTCTTGTGAATATTGAAGTGATTAAGAGTTAAAAACTGATAATATTGTACTAATTTTATGATTTTGATTAATTTTATGACTTTTATGAAGTTTAGTAGACATATTTATGCATATTTAGAACTCAATAATACTTGATTTTTCTTTAAAATTGTAATTTCAGTATTATGATCAAAGTTTGATTATTAATAGAGATGATAACTGCAGAGAAAAAATTATTCTAATTTTTCGACAATATATAGGACATTAGAGCTTTATAAGTATGCATATTTATTTATGTACTAAAAAATGAATTTAATGTATAAGCCAAATTAAATATTTATGTTAATAATAGCAGAGAGAAACCTAAGAGAAGACATGACGGTCCAAGACCTGTAACCATAAAATTCTGCTGCGCACTACTGCCCTCTGACAAAGTGAATGTAAACTCCACAGCAACGTCCACTTTTCTTAAGATACATTGTCCACTTTCAAGATTGGAGATGATAAATCGATATTTGGTAGCATGATTATATAAACCAAATATTGATTTATTATCTCTAGTAGCATTTCGCGGTTACAGGTTTTGGACCGTCATGTCCTCTCTTAGGTTTCTCTCTGCTAGTATCTCGTCAGTGTCCAAGCCAGAGCTAATTATGTGGAATGGTTATCATTGGTTAATTACTTGATTACAGTAGTAATTTCGGAACAGACTATGGTAAATAAGGTAAGATTTTGGAACGCATTTCTGTGCAGTTTTGATATACGTGAGTCAAGTGGGTACACACGTATATGCATTTATACAGTATATAATCTTTCCGCGTTATTATTCATTTGTAACTTGAAATTTTACTGATAAATAAGTTGTAGTGGAATTGTCATAATGTTTCGCACAGTGAGTATTACAATCGTCATTCTATACAAATAAGATATGAAATTATTTTAGAATGAATACATTTAGAATGAAATACATGAATAACAAAGTGCTTTGTGTTTTTTTTAGGTTATTTTACAAATACGCAACCAAGTTGCCCGGTTAAACAATGTACGATACTTTACACAAGAAATGAATGAGACTGCAAATATAGAAAAATGTAAGTATTCAATGCCATTAGGGAATTATTTGCAACTCTAAGAGAGAATATTTATGATTAAACAATTTTCATTTCTACTTTTATACAGATGATAGAAATTTAATGCTATTATTTTTAAGATGAAGTTTCCTTTTTATTCATAGGTGTAAATAATGTAACATTACTTGGAAGAGTTGGAGCAGATCCTCAGAAACGTGGTTCTGAGCATCCAGTTGTATTATTTTCCCTTGCAACACATACAAATTATAAATACGAATCAGGTACATATATCAATTCTAACCTAACTTTGGAAAAGCATGCAATAATGTTATAGGAATCATTATATTGGAGTTCTCTTTATTTTCAGGTGAATTTATGCAAAGAACAGACTGGCACAAGATATGTGTTTTTAAGCCTAATTTAAGGGAATCTGTATATAAATATTTAAAGAAAGGTCAACGAATAATGATAAATGGTAGGATAAGCTACAGTGAATTTAAAGATGCAGAAGGAAAAAATGTTTTCGCTACATCTATCATAGCAGACGATATAATATTTTTCCAATAGAAAGTTTTACATGTAAACTATATATATTTTTCTTTTCAATAAAAAAAATTAAAAGATATTTTCTTTTATTCTACAATCTGTAGGCAGTTGAATAACATAATGATGACTTGCCATAAAATGTATGTCTTTTTTGATGAATTTTAAACATCAAATGTTATAAATTTAATATTGTTGATAGAATTCTTACTCTAATTAAATACTCTAATTAAATCTATAAACATTGGTGTGTCCAAATTAGATATATCAATGATTAGTGTCTAAAAAAAAAATTTATTTTTAACAGATTGTATTTTGGATGAGTTGAAAGAATAGTATACGTACCTTCTTAATAACTAAATAAGTCTATATTTACAACATTCATTATTTCATGTATTCTTCATATAACAACTTATATAATAAAACAGCTCTAATTTCTAGAGAATTTTACATGTTTTATACATGCGAAACGATATATAAACTTCTCCAATCTTAGATGTATATGCATTGTTTCGCACTACTATTATACCTTCACATATGCTGTTACATACATATAGAATACATACGTATAAATATATTTATATACTATATATACATATTTATATAAATATATTTATAGATATTTATTCATTTATATATAATTATTTATTATATATAAACATTTCTGTTTGTCCGACATTTGTCCATGTGAAAATTATTTACATGATTGTAAAGAGAAAAGATATACATACATATATTTTTTGTATAAGTATGTAAGTATATGTATTTTTTTTATAGAGATATATATATATATATCTAATAAAT
>NW_012131291.1:0-3129 GCF_000143395.1 Atta cephalotes | reverse complement strand
ATATCATTTATATGTATATCAAAATAAAAAGAAAGAATGTTCGACAAACCAAAAACTTGTAAAAGAAGAAATAAAACTATTTTTCGCAAAAACGTAGATTTAAGAAATAGTCTCGTCGTGATTGACGAATAATTGTATTATCTAATAATCACTATCATCTACCATTCAGCTCGATTTGTCCAATTGTCTCTTTGGATATCCGCCGAACTCTTCCCTTAAACACGAGTATTAATCTCAACCGATTGACTGAATATTATTTTTTTATTGCGATATGTAAAAATGATAATGACAGATGCAATGAAATTGTAAGATGAACCGCGCGAATGTATATTTTACACAGAACGCTATGGCGAATTGCTTTGATCAATTGAAAAGTAATCCTATTATAAACTATTATAAATCTATATCGCAACATTCTCGCGTGTCCCATATTAATTAAAAATAAAAATGAACGTACATATGTGACTAGAATATGCGATAGGCTCAAATAAAATGTGCCAAAAAGATGAGAAAGATTTATCTAAACTCTTATCTACACTCCGTAAATGCAAAAAATTAAGATTCGATTTCTTGCTTTCGACGTACATTTTATCGTGAAATCATTGAATATTTTAAGTAAAAACGCAGAATAAAATTTACTTAACTCTTAAGTACTGAGGTAAAAGATGACATTTTTACTGAGAGTGGTTCCTGGGACATCGATTAAAAAAAGAGTCGTGCTTCCATTACCGCGGCTCCGTATCGCTGAACGAAAGCTACATAACAAAATGAAGCACTTGAAAGTGAAAAAGAGACAAACGTTTTGTATTTTTACATGGTTCCACGGACTTCAGTACTTAAAGGTTAATGTTCTTTGATACTATGCAGTAAGATATTGTAAGATATTTTATTGTTGTTCAGAAGAAATGCTCGTATCAACTCGTATGTTATTTATGCTATAATATTATCGTTAAACGAATGTTATGTAAAATGTACAATAGTATTTTTATATCTTATTTTCATAGCTTTGTTTTTAAGAAGAAAATGTGAAAATTAGAAAACCAATAAATTTTTTTTATTTTTCTGAAGTGGAATTGTTACATTTGATAGATAATTCGCATCAGCGAACTTTCAATTAATTTCGATATTTAAAAATATATAATATTGAATTATATTCTTTAATCATACTTGATAGCGTTAAATAATTTCTATTGAGCTATACTGCGCAAATCTCGATATTATGATAGGACATTAATTTTCTTATTTTCAAAATCGATTTTCCCAAAATAGGATATTTCATATGATAATGCAACATTCACTTATGATTCTTCGTTTATTCATTTTCTCATTTAAAATCATGTCCCAGTTATATATAACAACGGAACATATCTGTATGTTATTCTGTATATATTCGCACTTGTCAATGACACGCGTCATTCAATCCGCATATTTTAATTACATCGTGGCTGTGTTCGGTTTAGACACTCATGCGCTTAAGCACTTATAAATCATCATTCTGTCTTTATTATTCATTAAAAGTAAAACAAGGATGGAAGCACTGAAAGCGCTAAAAGCGTTCAAACTGAATGCAACTTATACAAGAAAATACAAGAAAAAAAAAACTGTTTTTCTTTTACTGTAGTGATTAAAAGAGTGAGTGGGACACGCGGGGAACGCTTTCCAATCAATCAGGAAAGTCGAGATGAAAGCATGCGAAACGTAGCAATAGCGAAAAATTACTTTTGTATTTATGATGTATGCGTAAGTTAATTCGGGCCAAGGCCAGCAGCTGTTGAGATTATTCAAGGTTGTGTATATCATAAGTATTTTGAATTGTTGAATAATAATAGTATAAATGGACATTATAAGCGTTGCACGATGCGGCTGCACCGAAAGGAATGAATGTGTCGTTTCTGTTGGCGCCGCTACTTCGTCTCCTAAATATTCGTATCAGATTCCTTTCTCTTATCACTCTCATCACATTCATTTTGTACGATCGACTTTTATTTTTATCTACTATTTTTTTTTTTTTTTAATGGATGTACGCAACTGGCCTTTCTTGTGCAGATACACGCCAGCCTGTAACATGCGGATATACAAAACATGTCCCGTAAAAGACGTATATCAGCGATACTAATTGAACGGATTCCCGTTATCGGTATGCACCTTTTATGGGATCACAAGAGCGTATGTAGGGCGAAGCTGAATTTTCTTTCGATAGACTTCTGAAAATAATATTTATACAATGTGGCAGAATAAGTAGATGAAGCGGAAATTACGATTGATGATAGCTATTTGCTTTGAAATAAATCGGAGACTTGTATAATTATTATGAAAATGTAAATTTGCTATCTTATTTCTTAAATTAGTGCTAAGAAAATACATATATTATCGCATTTTAAAATAACAGCGAGAAAGACAAACAAAGATACAAACACACGTACCTGAAAGACCTAAAGTTCAGATGAATAAAAAAAGAAAGCTATAAGGATATATCGATTTAAAGATTATTCTCTGCCAACGCAATGAGAAATTTAGTAGGCATATTTATGCTGTCGATATACGCGAAACTGTAAGATAATTCTATGTTACATGTGAAAAATAACGAACAGCAAAGAGAGCGATTGCCGTCACTTATACACTGAAAAAAATTTCCTAAATCTACAATTCTATTCTATCTATTTTTTTCAATAGTACTAAGTAAAACATTTTCTTATTCTTATAAATAAATATTTATTAAGCATAAACATATCTTATTTGATTATTTAAGTATTTTTTTTCTTAAATAAATATTTGTTTGCTATCAAGAAAAAAAGTTTATTTAGTATTATTCAAGAAAATATTATTTAGAAAAATTTAGAAAAATTTTTTTTCAGTGTATAAGTGATGGCGATTGTTCTCTTTGTTATTCATTATTTTTCAGTGTACACTTGTAAATAATAAACGTTTTTATTTATTTATACTCTTGCGCCAGCAGTATCTTTTGTATTATACAGAAATTTGTGAATCTGTTAGAAATAGTTACAAATGCCATTTACATCCCCTGTAAAAAGTTTGTCGTTTGAGTTTGGCTTCACCATGTATACGTAGACATGCGCGTGCAGGTGTGTATGTACATTGTACATATATATTTCATATATATATATATAT
>NW_012131290.1:0-3125 GCF_000143395.1 Atta cephalotes | reverse complement strand
CTCTCTCTCTCTCTCTCTCTCTCTCTCTCTCTCTCTCTCTCTCTCTCTCTCTCTCTCTCTCTCTCTCTCTCTCTCTCCCCCTCTCTCTCCCATATTTGTGATTATACACGTTATCTCTTTCAACTTTCTCGCGATACCAAAGCCCAGTTGCAACAAACCGGTTTATATATCTGGTGTCGATATTTTCCCCATGCACACACGCACTCGGACACACACACGCGTCTATACATACATCCTCACGTACTGTCATTCATCCACGCGTGCTTATGTGCCTCGTCGTAGTGAAATGAGTTACAATTAACAAGTGTATGTATTTACGTGTGTGTTTATGTGTTAGACGAAAAATGCATAACACGCGGACGAAGCTACGCGCGGTTATAGTTTTGATTCATTTCACATAGTTTGTTTTATTTGCGGTCTCATTCGCACTCCTGTTTTAAACAAGGGAAACCACGATTCCCTCTGCTTCTAAAGACCTTGGGCCGTGATAATTCCGTGACACTATTCACAGATCGACAATTATGATATATTTTCCTTGACATTGAAATAAAATGAAATAAAATGAAATTGTTACTTGATAATATTACCTAATCTCTAACTCCAAGGAATAATCGAAAAAATAAATGTACAAAACACATATCTAATGTAACAACACGCAAAGAATATTTTCTCTCGATGCTAATTTTCTCTCGCACTCAAATTTGAACAATGATGTAGAAACACAATGATACCGAAAAGTAACTAACAAAGGGGGAAAAAAACAACAGAATTAGGAAATCTCGTCACGAGCAATCGCGTTCGTCCCTCTGTGAACAGTCGACCGGAATTTTATTGTGAAAATAATGGGAGATCTCTAAATCTGTAAAGTCCATCGCATATGCGAATTCACATATGGATCGTGATTTCACTTGACATTTCAGTCGAGCGTGTCATTGCTCAAGCCTTTTGTATATCTATGCAAATCCACGCGCGATGATCCCGAAAGTGTAACAGACTGTGAATGCGTCACCTACTGCCTACTGGTCGATACAACTCTGCATTAATGGACATTGTCCACGGTCAAGATGCTTAAAAATGCCCTTTGTAGGCACCCTGATAAGGGTGACGTTTACTGACCAGATTAAAATGTACTTTCAGGGGCTGGAGGAGAGAGAGAGAGAGGAAAGGATATTACGAGTTAATTCGGGGCTGACCATCGGTACGCGAGAAAATTGGAAACGGCGATTAGAATGTAATTATGCTGATCATATTTGATCCTTTTTATCGTCTTATCCGTCAAAAAGGTTGTACTAGCTTAATATAGCCCGGCATACATAACGATTCAATTTCCTCTAATGAGTGCGGGTTCAAGGGTGACATCACTTAATCATGTTGGGACACACTCATTCGAGTATTAAAATCAATTATCCAGGGCGAAGCTTTCGTAATTACGATCGCACAAATGGCTGTGATGGCTAAATAATGCTTTTTTTAGTACAATCGTTTTTAATTGCACTTGGAAAATTACCAACACGGCCGCTATTTGCCAAAAGGTACTCCCGTTCAAGTAGTTCACGTTTCAAAGTAGTGCTATATAATAGAGGTATTTATTTACAGAGATCATGTATGCCGAATCCGGCTATTATCTTCGAGATATTCGCGATCGCATCTTCGTCAGGATTTTAGCGTAAAAATTTTGCACATCGAGGATAATTGTAACGAGCTATCTACTGAAATATACATATAGCAGTGGCAATAGCGTTATAGCATTTCGGACCAATCCTGATTCATTTGAATTCGTGTCTCGCAAGTCTCTCGCAAATTTCTCTTCTGTACAATATAATACAAAAAGAAAAACAAACTGGCAAATGGAAAAAAAGAACTGAAAAATATGCTCCACTTACGCTCGTCAAAAAACTTGTAGGGCCAAAATACAATATTACTATCATGACGGACTTTGTAGTAGAGTCAGTTTGTCCATATCATTTTCTAAATCAAATCATTCGGTAACCGTTCGCTCTTTGCCGATGGTGCCCCCCTTAATCTTATGTCTCTTCATTAAGCCTAAATATTTCTACCCATTGTAACACTAAGAACGTTTACGCGTTCGCTGAAGGGGATAAAGGTATGATTAATATAGATTTAGAGATATAATATGAACGCAAAAATATTCTTATCAATAATCATAAAGTAATAATTAATATTAACTACAATAATAATGCAACAGCAGAAACGCATACCTGTCGGTGTATGCAGCAATTAAGGAAGGGAAAGGAACGTTAGTGGATCTTATGTACAGTTTCTTTTTGCGAATACACTTGTCAGTTCTTTTCCTGCGAATACGTTTGCCTAGTAAAATCTATTTTTTTCTCTCTCTCTCGCTCGACCTCTCCGTTCCTTCGACACTGTTGCCCTCGCATTCACTCTATGCGCATTTATTCTTACTTCCATAGGATTAGAATTTGTAAAGAATTTATCAAAAAAGCTGGAAAGAAACGTAACGAGAAAAGTGTGCGTTGTCAGATCTCGATGTTCAGGAGAGTCGCGACTAACGGTTTCAAATTGGCTGTCTCGCGCCAGCGTCTCGATTGTTCGTTGGCACAATCTATATAATTTGAAATTAAAATACGTTCTTTTCTGTCGGGCGAAAGAGACAAAATTTAATGATAATAATAACGAAAAAAGAGAAAAAGAAGATACACGATGATTCCCAGCAAAATAGCGCACGATTTACGGTAGAAAAAAAAGGATCATTCTTTGGATTTCCTTTAAAGGATAAATACGTTTTTTCGGGAATGCTAACATCGGGGAACATGGTGCGGTTGCTCGCCAGTTTGAAACCCCCCGCTGTCACATCGACAGTACGTGTGGCTTCGCCGACACGATACAAATAAGAGAATTCTATACTAAAGAAAGGCCGACATCGAAAACGTTAACGTACTCGATTCGTGAATCGATTTACTTTGCAGGCTGCATTGGGCGACTACCATCCTTGAAAAGGATTGCCATGTTAAGGTCACGTTAGCATCGACCACAAGCGTTTATCTTCCTGGGAGAGGGTGATTCGCGTGTGGCATGTGTCATCTGTGTGTGTGTGTGTGTGTGTGTGTGTGTGTGTGTGTGTGTGTGTGTGTGTGTGTTGTTGT
>NW_012131289.1:0-3128 GCF_000143395.1 Atta cephalotes | reverse complement strand
TGTGTGTGTGTGTGTGTGTGTGTGTGTGTGTGTGTGTGTGTGTGTGTGTGTGTGTGTGTGTGTGTGTGTGTGTGTATATTAGTAAAATATTATATACATATATTAATAGAAAGTTTGATTTAATAAAGAAAATTATAATTATATAGGAAGAAAAGTAAAAGATTGATAATTTGCTGGAAAATACGGTCGCAACATATTTCTTATAGTGCGAGATGCACATCCGCGCGCGGCTCAGCTGTCGAGCGTTGAACAATAATAGGCGACGGGGGAAAAGAAGGCGATGCTTCAAAAGTCAGTCCAAAATGTACAACTATTTCGGAAAATTTAACAACATGTATTCTAACTGTAGAAAAAATATCGAATCACTTCAATAAAATAAAAAAGTTATTTGTATATTGCACAACATATAAAGGCTTTTTAATTTGTGAACTATAAAATTATATCGACATCATCCTTTAATTATATTAATCATCGCACTTTTGCGATTTGGTTCATTATCAGAATTTTTATATATTCAGATGATAGTTATAAAAGAAATATTTAACAGAAAGTATCGACACCAAACATTATTATAAAAACATGATTTTTTCGGATTTTTTTTTAAGGTAAATAGATTTCATTTACATATTAATATTCGCATACTACGAATTATTTTTGCTATAATTGTCGGTTTAATATTTTTAGAAATACACATATAATTTCAATAATTAAATAAAAATATATTGCCTGTAACATGTGTTTATTAACAATGTTACTTAGTTAAAAAAAATTATGAAAAAAGAAAAAGAAATTGATCGTAGGATCTCTAACATTTTTCTCGCATCTTACGCACAAGACTATGCCGAGATCTTGCAAATCACCTTCTATGAACATGGTATATAACGCTCATAGAAAATCATGAAAATGTCAATATCTCATAAATTATCGTATTTTAAAATTATTTTTGCTACTATACATAAATTGAGGGGATGTATGATTAATATAATTTATTAATTATAACTTATACGACAACTTATACGTTATCTATAATGTCTCTTCTTCTCTTATTTATATACGTTGAGCGGCTGAAATTGCCGAGAAGGTATTTTCGATCGCTAGAAACAAGCGATCATGAGAGAAAGAGAGAGAGACTTTGAAGAATAGACTCGTTATTTCGCTCAACGTGCGGAACACCGATTACAATTGGAGCTTTTATCCTTTTTCGTTTTTTCTTTGTCTCATTCTGTCGTACTTCTGTTTCGACAATTCATTCTATAATTCAAGAATGTGTTCTATCAGTTCTGATTTATCGTTGATGCAGCAAAGATGCACAACTCCTTTTCTAAGTAACAATTGTATTTTAATATATATTTTTTTATATTGTATATAGAAAAATATGTTATTGTTATGACGTTTGTAGCTGGTAATGTATTGCTGGTTTACATAATGATTCAATCTATTTCTATACTACTGTGATCAAAAAATAAGGTGAAATTTTTAATTTAAAATACACGCGCTCCTCGATTCTGATAAATCTTTTTTTTTTATGTGGCAGCACTGTCACTGACATCTGTGCCAAATTGCATGTCAATACCTGCATTTGTCTAATAATTACGCGCGTGTTTTGGAACAACAAAAAGTTAATTTAATGATTTTTACAATGTCTGATTTTGTTGAACAAAGAAGTTGCATTAAATTTTGTTTGCGGAATGAAATTTCTGCTGCAGAAACATTGAGAATGTTGCAGAAGGCCTTCGGTGACCAGGCTATATCACAAAAAAATGTTTACAAGTGATATAAACAATTCAAAGAAGGTGAATCAAGACCGAAAAGATCGCGCCAGAATCGTTCAAAAATCAAGGTCATGTTAACAGTTTTCTTCGATTATCGTGATGTGGTGCATTATGAATTCCTAGCGCCGGGACAAACTGTTAACAAGGAATATTATTTGAGTGTTATGCAACATTTACATGAAGCTATTCGCAAAAAGAGGCCAGAATTATGGGCAGACAATTCTTGGTTTTGCACCACGATAAAGCACCATCTCACACTGCATTGATTCTTCGAGACCATTTCGCCAAAAATTCAACTCATCGTTCCACAACCACCGTATTCGCCTGATTTAGCATCGTGTAACTTCTGGCTATTCCCTAAGCTCAAGAGACCGTTCCAGGGACACCGTTTCGACACGATTGAGGAAATAAAAACCGAATCGCTGCGCGCTTTGAAGGCCATTCCGAAAATCGACTTTAATAATTGTTTCGAGAATTGGAAAAAACGTTGGCAAAAGTGTATTGTATCCAGAGGGGAATACTTTGAAGGCGATGAAATAGATTTAGAAGAATAAATAAAGATTTTAAAAGTTACAAACAATTTCACCTTATTTTTTGATCACATTAGTATTTCGCGCGAGCGATGAGAGAAATGATGCTTCCTAAATACTGTTTAACTTTGATATCCGATAAAATGATATAATATTTTTTATTAAAATAATATTTTTATTTTTGCGAAATACCATCAGAGCCAATTGCATTTGACTTAATCTTGTCAAAAGCTTTTCATATTAGTTCTGGCATTGCATATCCAAAACAATTTCATCAAAATTCCCTCGAGAGCATACCGTTTCTATCCTCTTGCAAATCCTGAAGTTCGCAATTTGTAAAAAATTCATCCATCTTGTATCCGAGAGGCTTCTTTACACCTTTAGATGGTCAACATTTTTATCACGGGGGAGCCCTGATTTCGATATTTTTGGCGCAAATGAGCCCTTTTAAGTTGATGAAAGATTTGAGGGGAGATAAATTGCCCTGTTTGTATTCGCTTAATAATTGGAACATTAGTTTTTTGGAGTCTCTCGAATTTGCCCATTTCTGCTCTGTGTCTGTTCTGCCAGACTATCTATTAAAATTTTGCTTGGATTGCACTGAACCCAGAACTCGCACTAAATTTGTCGACTGATTCTGAATGTCACTTCGAAAGTTTTTTTTTTATGACCGACTGAAAGATTTTTATGACTGACTGCTCGAAAAGATTTTGTGTTTGACTGCTCGAAAAGTTTTTTATGACTGCTTGCGCTTTTCTCAAGGGCCATATATATATATATATATATATATATATATATATATATATATATATATATATATATATAT
>NW_012131288.1:0-3129 GCF_000143395.1 Atta cephalotes | reverse complement strand
CATGTAGAATTTTAGCCGAAATTTTAACATAAAATTTATGTATAGTATAAGTGTAGATTATCTTGTTTAGTTACGCTAATTTTTCTTCTCAAAGAAATAACATTTCTTTATAAAACCTTTTGAGATTTCTTTTTTATATTGCTGAAAGGCTCATACAGAGTCGGTTTTGCAAATTGATTTTTGAAGAATTATAATAAATAAAATTATATGTACTCCATTGTAGTGCCCATTGTAGTACACATCAAATGAGATATCAAATAAATTTTTATTTTGTCTTTAAAAAAAAATCAGTCTGTATATAAGCCTTCAGGTGATTTTCCTAATTACGAATATCGCAATTAAAATGCTATTCGTGCAGTATTTCAGCCAAATTTCAACATAAAGAAATTCGTCTTCGACTAGAGTTCTCCACAGGCTCTCCTGTTTAGAGTTCTATATATATGTAATGAACTCTATCTTACTCGATCTGTAAGTAGAACTCACTGAGAAATATTGGAATATTTGGAGATACACGAATTAGTTCGAATTCGAATTGAATCGAATCAAATCACAATTGGATTCGATTTCATTTGTTTCCTGATCTGAAAGATTCAAAATCAATAAATTCGAAATTTCGAATCATCAGTGATTCGATTTTCAAATCACTTGCCTTTTGCTCTCTCTTCCCTGTACCTCCTGTCACCAATGTTATATCAGCGCATATCAATTTTCGTGCATGCGCGTGCGCTTATTCGTCGCGTCAATTATCATTGTCAATTATCACTTTATTAGATACTTTCATGTTTCTGATATGACTACGCAGTTTATGGCCGTGTTTCGATATACACCAAAGACATAGACCGGTATTCATAGTCGGATCTTATATTCAAAACCATCTTATAATATGGTCTTAAGAAGTCATGAACCAATCAGAAGGCTGCATTAGCGTCTTAAGACATTACTTAAGATCTTGAAATAAGATTATAAATACCGGTCATAAAGAATGGATTGCGCGATCCGCGTGTCAAAATGGTATATACGATAAAAGTAAGAGAGAGGGACCGTAGAAGACGTCATTTCTATCTCTTTCCATTCAATGATGTAAGTAGGAGAGAGGGAGATTCCACAGTCCCTCTCTCTCTCATTATTGTCGACTGATTTTTAATATATACAGATATTACCAAAAAATATTTATATTATTGTTTTTAATACATATATTATTAATTTTTTAATTTTTTACACTTCAAAATAAATTTTGTTTGCTTTTAATTTATTTTAGCTGATATAGTATGTAAAAATTTCAGATTCGATTCGATTCATTTTCGAACATGTTGTAGATTCGATTCGGTTCGACTTTGCAAATGCTTGATTCGCACACCTCTACGGAATACTAAAAACCGATGTGAACCTGGCGCTCAATTTTATCAAAAATAAAAATTAATACTGCAAGCTGTTTGTACCTCGTTTGTACTTGTTTATACCGATCATTATTTCGTTTGTACCTCAAACAAAAAGTGAAAAATAAAAAATGGCCAGCGCGCAACTTTAAGATTTTTTAATTTCATTTATCATTCAAAAGAGTCCCATTTTAAAGATATCAAAATGGGACCAACGGCATTCGAAACAGAATTGTTTGTACCCGTTTGTATCTCTCTTACTTTCGTTTGTACCTTAAAGGGTTCGGAGATACAGCGCGTTTCAAAATTTCATAAATGCGTCAAGAGGGTAAGTCGGTCATTTTTAAAGATATCGAAATGGGACCAACAGCATTTGAATGAGAATCGTTTGTACCCGTTTGTACTTCTCTTACTTTCGTTTGTACCTCAAAGGGTTCGGAGATACAGCGCGTTTCAGTTTTTACGCAATCTCTATACAGCAAACTTGGCCAATTTTAAAGATATCAAAATGGGATCAACGGCATTCGAAACAGAATCGTTTGTACCCGTTTGTATCTCTCTTACTTTCGTTTGTACCTCGAATGGTTCGAAGATACTATATAGAGGTTGCGCAAAAACTGAAATGCGCTGTATCTCCGAAGCCTTTGAGGTACAAACGAAAGTAAGAGAGGTACAAACGATTCTCTTTCGAATGGCATAAATGAAATTAAAAAATCTTAAAGTTGCGCGCTGGCCATTTTTTATTTTTCACTTTTTGTTTAACTGTTTGAGGTACAAACGAAATAATGATCGGTACAAACAAGTACAAACGGCCTGCAGTATTAATTTTTATTTTTGATAAAGTTGAGCGCCAGGTTCACATCGGTATACTAGAAAGACTGATGATAGCGTCTGACGGAATTTCCGGAGCTCTCATCGCTTTCAATCTATCGGTTAATTACATAATTTTTAAATATTTAATTATAATTACGGATGTCTCACAAATCTTCTTAATGATATTTCATATAACTTTTCTTTCGCATGCCTAATACAAACTATTCTATGTAAGAACATTGTTTAATTTATCTTCGGTTAATTATTTCGGCTAAATATACATGTGATCTGTTTTCTGTTCCTGCACTAGACTGCACTAGAAACTCTCTTTCTCACTTTCGACAAATATCAAAGATATACCTTTCTCATTTTAGTTCCAAAAGTATTATACACTAGTTCAGTCACAGAAAATAGACCTATGGTATAAAAATGATTAATTAATTATAATTAACTGAATGACTCACAAATCTTTTCAATTGTGCTTCAAAACTCTTCATACGAAATACAAATATTTAAAAATAGCCACTCCCGCAATCGGTGTACTCATTCAAGTACATACGAATGAAACACGCATATGAATGCAGGTATACTTAAAATCAAAATTTATAGAAGAAAATCTAAATTTATAGAGTATAGAGTATATACTGATAGGATATGAAATTGTTATTATATATTCAACAATTGAAAATATATTGAAAAACAAGTTTTTATAAGCATAACTTGTAATATTATTATAAACATAATCTGCAATTGATATTCACAGCAATCATAGGACTAACGCGACCTATATTAGGTTCAAAAATATCATAAATCATGGTGTAAAAGTTTAGTTAATCCCACAAACACTATAGATATAGTAAGCTTTAAACATTAAGAAATTGATTATTCATAATTGAATGTGAGAAGAATAATTGACTATGATTGATCAATTCCTTAAAGC
>NW_012131287.1:0-3128 GCF_000143395.1 Atta cephalotes | reverse complement strand
TATATGTATATTNTATATATTATATATATATATATATATATATATATATATATAAAACCATTGCGTATATGTGTATAAGTATTACACATGATCAAAAAATAAAACGGATATTAAAATATATCCCTATATTTTAAATAAAATTAGAATGTGCTAAAAAATATATTCAAAAAATAATTGTCACTGAAATATTACTTGATTACCTTTTTATTTTTAATCTCTTTCTTTTTTTAAATTTAATTAATTTATACTCGATGAGTTAAAAAATTTCAAGTGAAATTTATGAATTGTTAAATGTGTCGATGATAACATACAAAAATGCAGTAATATAATGTTTAATTGTTCAAAATATGCATTTGTACCAATTTTTAACACTTATTAGATTTACGAAATTGTAATACATATGTGATAATACACAAAATATAATAAAAATAGTAGTTATACTTCTACACGGATAATGGATGTATTGTATTCACTGAATCAATTACGAAGATTTGTATACTATATTTTCATTGAATACAATACGTTTATTTAGAGCCAGATCGCCATTTTTATATATTCGTATTACTTGTTATATTTGTGTAAAGAAAAAGAAAGATAAAATAAAAATATATGACAATCATATATACTGATGCATTGAAAACTAAAAAGAATCGATTGAAATATACATATAAGCGTATATGTATAATTTATCTATATAACATAAATGTATGCATATTCACATAAAATGATGTTACACGATGAATTTGTGCAGTAGTAAAATATTGGAATAGTAAAAATTTCATCGATTTTATCGAAGTCTTTAACATCAACGTACCTATCGTTTATTAGGATACGCATTGAAATATTTTGTCAGTGACGACCTTTTTTTTGACCGTTTACGTTTTTTCTTTTTTACAGATGCAGCAGTAATATTTGCATTTGTTTTAGACGTTTCATTTGCAATTTCAGATGTATCAGTCGTAAGATGAGAATCTGTTTTTTCTTTTACGATACTAGTAGTCATATTTTGTCCCGTGGTATCTTCACTTTCACTTTCAGCATCGCTTGCACCAGTGCCGGTTATGCTTTCCACATCCTCTTCTGCATTGCTTAATTCCAATGATATAATCTTCTCCCTCAAAGTTTCCACCTAATTAAAATGTATAAATTATAAATTTTAATCGTAGTTAATCGTGCACAAATCTCTGGATTTCTGGATTTATAAAGCATATGTTGCAAATGATGCAATTAAAATATTTTTATAGTTTGCAACAGACACTCTAATAAATCTTGTGATATCTGTAGAATATATAAATTGATAATTTAATATTAAGATTTGAAATTACATAGATCAAATGACATATCAATTTCTATTATATCTGTTTGCGGATGTATGTACATCAGATTTACATCAGCGTCACTGTTTATTTCTGTTGTTCAGAAGAGTTGTTTATAAAATTCCAATTTTTTTTATAGAAAAAGTATGTTAATTGTCCTATGTTTTTCTGAGTTCTGATACTTCCTTTAACATAATTCTACATCTGTACATGCAACAAAAAACATCTCGAGCATAGAAATGGATAAACAAAATAAGTCATGCGTATACTACATACAGATATAAAGCCATAAGCTTAAAATTTAAAATGTATACATAAGATATATAAAAACCAAATTACCAATGAGTAGGAAAAAGTTGTTAGTGAGATCAGTAGAAGTAACATTCATAATTCAAGATGGTGCATAATGTACCATCGATGTAAGCGACGGAATCTTGAAATAACAATAACACAATAATAATAATTGAACAAACACAGTACATAGATGTTACATAGATACATATAAATAAAAACACAAGTAAAAACACTTATTTCTTAATTTTGTAACATTTTTTCGTAAAATAATTTTATAGCGTACACGCGTATAAGATATGTTGAATTTAATTAATGTTGCCTTATGTTTAAGTGTCTTTTAGATTTTCAGCATTGTCTTCTTGTAATTTACTCCCTACTATTTTACTTAATTAATGTTATCGACAATAGTTTTTAAACAATCAATTGTCAAACAAATGTTAATGTCTCATAAGCTCGCAAGTTCCCCAAAACATATGCGATCTGGCATATGGAATATATTCATTTATATCCGTAAATAAGATAAAAGGATAAAAAAAAATTGGAATAAATACGGTGCAGTCCAAAGATAGTTGCAACAGTGATAATTTATTATTGTGCTTTTTAATCCTTTTATTTATATATAAATGTGGTATTTAAACGCTCGTGCCAAGTTTTACAAGCATAATACCTGACGCTCAATGAGCTTCTCGACGTATTCGACAGTTCGTACACGACGTTCGCCCGTCACTTCGTCAAGATATTCCTCGGTACGCCGAGTGACCTTCTCGTCCACTACTTTCTCAGATTCGCGTATCTCTTTAGGAGGACCCACTTTACTGCGCACAGCGAGCTTAGGAAAATCTGCGCTAGACGGCCGTAACGTAGTAAACTAAGATAGTAAAAGACAGACAAATGGGAACCGTTGTAATAACATGATTTTTTTTCCTTCATGAATGCTGTGTGTTAGTTTAGGCGAGCAAGACAGCGATTAGTAAATAATCGGGTTAAACACATAACTTTGAAATAATCAAGCTTACAGGTTCTTGTTATATATGTTAAATTATATAATTAACTTCGTCCTGAGATACTACTTCCAAAATTTTACCTCGACTGCTTTCTCTTGATCAGGAATAGATCCGGTTGCAACAGTCGTATCTTGCGTATCTTCTTCTTTATTAGCAGTATCCATTATTTCACTCATCTTTCTGATAACTATCTGTGCTTGGAGTGCATCCTATAAAAAAGAAACATTATTTTATTTCACAGATCTATTTTAATAACGTTATATTATTATCAATACTTATAAATGTATAGAATCTTTCAACTTTTACCTGCTCGAGAGATTTAAGACGCGCTTGTCGCCAAGCAGCACGTTTCTCTGCTTTAAGCGCTCGTTGTTCTGCAGGACTTAAAAGGTGTTCTTCATCCTCATCCGAAATAAGACCCTTCGAATATAAAATTAAAATTATGAAGAAGTATATATCATACATTTACATATACATATATATATATATATATATATATATATATATATATAAT
>NW_012131286.1:0-3129 GCF_000143395.1 Atta cephalotes | reverse complement strand
ACACACACACACACACACACACACACACACACACACACACACACACACACACACACACACATATATATACTATCGATATATCGAAAGAACACGGCGCTATATGTATAATAATATGCAAATGCAATATCATCAATTTATGAGTAACGAATAATGAACTAAACAGCAAATTTTTAAGATTTTTGTCACGCGTTGAATCATTTGTTTTATATATTTGTAATATCACGTTTCGTGGATTTTAAATTGTGAGAAAGTAAAAAGAAATAACAATATTACTTAGATATTGAACGAATTATATCAAGCAAAGGTGTTGAGACTCGGATCCCGGGTGTATAATACTCGCAATGCCGAATTGCACGACCGATCTCACTTGGTACCTTGGAAAGTTTATTATTGGATTTACCGGGATATTATTTCTTTACATCAGTTTCTTGAAAGAAAAGTGAGCATTTTCAACTATAGACCGAACCAAACCAAAATGATAAATAGTGATGTCAGAAGTAATCCTTTTTTTTATTCGACAGGAAGAAATATTGCGTGTGCAACACTAGAATGAGAAAATTACTGCAGAAACAGGAAAGTGAAAAGTGAGTCACGCTGGTCATACACGCGCGTCTTCCTAAAGCTTTTATTTCATTGTATATAATTTTTTTTCTTTTCTTCATACTAATAATGTCATAATAATATAAAAAGTAATAATAAATGGGAGAAATATAAGCGCGTGTAGACAAGTATGTCTCTCGAGATTATATATTTGATCATATAGAATCATAAAAGGATTACGCTTCGTATGACCGGTGATACTGTAATAACGAATTTATGAAAATTGACATAATAATGCAAAAAGTACTAATTTTCAATACACTAGATGGCCAAGTAGATGCAAATGCATAAAGGGGTAAGTGGATATGATATCTTAATTAGAGACATTTGATTTAAAAAAGTGTTTTTATACTTCTTATGTGTCTATAATTTAACTTAAAAATGATGGACATAGATAATTAGAGGAGTAAAAGTCCTATTAAATATATCATTCGAACAAGTATATCTATTTTAAACACGCACATATCTCTGCTTTTTTTAAAGGCTTTCTTTTCCGTACTACCTTTTTTAAATTTTTTTCTTTTGAAAATTTTGCAAATTTTTTAATAGATGCGAAAAAAGAAACACATAAGATCAAATAGTATCATCATAAAAAAATAATGCTGTTATTTTTATCTTTTCACTCAATACAGGATGCAAGATAAACGTTATTTATGTGGATGCAACAAGGCAATGCAATTGTAAGTTTTCGTTTATTAATTCGCATTTTGATGTGCAAAGATTAATGTATTAATCTTTGCACATAAAAATGCAATATTAAGATAAAATATTCTTAATCACAATAATCACGATAAGTGTACATGTATAACATGTAAAATAATAATTAATTACTTAATTAATTTACGTAATTGTGTATAAATTAATTACGTGTGTATAGAGTGTGAATAGAGTAAATTTTATAAATCTCTAGAACATGGAATGACGATATGATATCGACGATTTCAAACGATTTTATCAAGCATAAAAAGTGTTGTCCGAAAAATCGCTATTGCACCAGAAGAAATTCTTGTTAAGAGAGAGAGAGGAACGATAATGCGACAATTCATTGCTCAAGATGTACTATTTTTTAAAGATAAGATCTCTTATTTAGAGTGGAGCTTTTTTCTTACTATTCGGAATTATTTCCTTACAATTCACTCAATCGTCACCAATGAAGCAATAATAAAGATATAATCCGTAAAAAAAATCGAAAAAAACATATCAATTGCAGACTCATTGAAATTACGTAAAAGACAATTATATTTTTTATTGACAATGTCAGGTATGTCTTGTCCCTTTCGAGTAAAAATTATTATTATAGTCGATTAAAGGAATTTCGCCGCATATATTTCAATTAGTAATTTATCAAGTTTATATGTCGATAATTTATGGTATTTAGATTGTCTGGTCCGCATTAAACTATTATGCTCATTATCATATTACGTATGTAATTGTGCTATTATGCATAGTAGACGACGGTATGCAATAATACCTCTTACGAGCATCTTTATCTATGTATAATTGGCTACTAGCGAGTTAGCTATGAGAAATTCTATGAATAAATTCGACATATTGTAGGAGAGTAACACGCCCGGTCGCACGCTCCGAAAATCCGAAACTCGATTAATACGCGTCCCATCTGTAGGTGAAGAGTCTATAAGTAGATCCTGCGCGGGCAGGACGTCAGTCATATTCGTATATTATTTATACTGACCTCGTAGACACGAGACACCTCGTTGCTAACGAGATGGCCGCTTGATCATGCGATGTGTGCGTGCGTGCGCGTAATGATATATTTAATATATTTTCAAGCATGAATTAGGATGTTATTAATGTTATTAATGTTAATTCGTCAAATGACGAAATATAAAATATTTCTTTTCTCCCTGCCTCTTCCTACTCCTTTTTTCCCTTTCTCTTTCTTAAATTGATTAATTGGTTCTCTTTATTACGATGAGATTATTCGTTTGACATTATTCATTTTACATTAGCATAATATACAAAACATCTTTCTTTTTTTGTTTTATATTATTTTTCTTTTACTCCAATCAAAAGTTATCTTTTATTCGGAAATGATTAATTATTCTTGGAATAAAAATCAGGAAGCTGAAAAGTAACAGCGATTGAAAATTACATGAAATATCAATAATGGAAACATAATCTTTCGTTTATAACTTTTCGACGTATGCACCGTTTTGTAACACACAAGTTTTTCCGCAATCTCCATGATGGTAATCTATATGTGAGATCTCTCTGAATGGTAGGCTTTGTAAGAGGTAAAGACATCGCAGCTGCGTCTCTTTCGTATTTTGCGCGCATTCCGATGAAATAAAACGAGATGGGCTTGGGGTAGCGGCTCGAGAGTCGAGAAGAAATATTTCGAAATGAGAAGATGTTAAATGAGCGAACTGTCCGACTGTCACTCCGCCTAGTACCTAGTTTCTCAGTGCTTCACGAAAATGTGAGTTAAAATGATCTCATGAATATATATCACAAGTTCTTCCGTCGAAAATACACATGTAACATTTCTCATGTTATGAAACTTTTAGT
>NW_012131285.1:0-3130 GCF_000143395.1 Atta cephalotes | reverse complement strand
AAAGAATATACATGTATATATATATATATATATATATATATATGAAAAGGAACAAGAGATAATACATTAAAGCAAATAAATATTAACAACTTTTTATTACCGTGCTTATGGGCATACATAAATTTATTTCTATTATACGTGAATATACACACGTATATATATTCATATATATAATAAAACACATAAATATATATACATAAATACATATTACATACATAAATACATATCATTTTCAAAAAATATCTTGTTCTATCTTCATCCATGAGAAAATCCTACAAGAAAAAAATAAAATTAACCTTATACGTTTTACTGTAGAAAAGTACTATACTGCAGCATTATTTATCTTTTTTTTGTCAGACTATTGCTATGTAAAATTTCTGTTATAATTAAAATATTTTCTATCTTTATTTTATTTATGAGTGTAAAATTTTCTCAAAATTTCGAAGCGGTTTATGTGGCACTTCGAAATTGATATTCCATTGTTTATACAACATCAAATTGAGCTAATAAATAACCGAATAATCAATAATGCGTTGACAACAAACTATGAGTATTGTATGTACATTCTTGAATACATAATACCTAAATCAATGAACAATTATATATTTCCCGCGATTAAATATTTGTATTAATGTGTTTCTATCTCATCTATTGCAGAATAATAAATCTGTTGTATTTATTCTAATATTATATTCATGGATCCATTATCAAATAAAGTAAAAGGTAATTCGAAACTTACCGATATAATATGCATATTAATTATAAATTGCAAAGTACAAGATCAAAATATACCAGCAGTAATTTCAGAATAAATCCAGCATAATACAAATTGTCAAAGATAATTAAGCATGTTTCATTTTCTATTAATTTTTCAATTATTTATTTAATAAAATAATCATATAACTGTCAAAAAAAGTTTTCTCAAGCGCAAATAAAGTCTATAAAGTTTTATAAATAAAAGTCCTTTTTCTCTCATTCTCACATAAATCACTTAAATAAACAAACTAAATAAACGGAAATAATTGCTTAATTGCAAATAAACTCTACTCACCCTACGGATGCTTAACCATTACTTGATGCCTCCAAAGCTTTTTTCTCCCTTTCTCTTATTTGTTCGTTGTTACTGCTTCTTTGATGGCACTCACACAACTTTAATTCACAAAGACACAGTTAATTACAATCGCACGCGCACTAATCACCAAAATACAACGACCGTGCGGCACTTAAGGCGGCACTTCTAACATTAATTGTTTGTGATGTGTATTTTATTACATCGCGACAAAAGAAACAACATGAAAAAAGACTCACTGCAATATTGGTTTTAGCGATATCTTCTTTAAAGATATATCTTTTGTTTTTTAACAATGAATAACGCGCGTATTGTCGATTTTTAAATGATAAATAAATCATATTTAATATTATTAACTTATCGTACATTTTAAATGATATTTTAAATAATAAATGAATAAATGTATTGACAGTAGGGAAAAAATAAAATAAAAAATTCAATATCGCATAATTCACGAAAAACGTATTATTAATCTGTAGTCGGATGTGGCTTTCTGTAAGTTGAAATCTGATCCGAAACTGTATCCGACCGTGTACTATTATATTACTAATGATAATAATGCGGCGATTCGAGTTACAATACATAATAATGGTAAAGTCATATCTAAATCAGTGAATTCAACTCGATGTAAGATGTATTCAATTCTAAATATTATTAAAAAATAATTATTAGCCGCAAACACTGCTATAGAACAGTACAAGTCCCATTTTCTACCGATTTTTATTTTAAATAAATAAATTGTGCTTAGATAGATAAATATCTGTTTTAATAAATAATTATCGATAGTTTTACCGATTTTATGAATAAAATGCAGAAATTAATCGCGATTTTTAATAATATAGAAAATAGATTTCACATTACTGGCGCCTTCAATTATCGCGATCGTAATTTCGAGGAATAACGCAACAATATGCAAAAATGACGCATCGTGCGCTATCATGTGCCAGTCGATATGTAAACAAAGCTTTTTACTGTCCCGAAATATTTTATAAAATAAATACCGAATATTCTATTCTTTGTATCTTAAAATGTATATATAAATATATATATATATTTATATAGATATGTATCTATGATATCTAATACATAAGAAATCAAAATGTGAAATCAACTGAACAGCAAGAATCAATATCACGTGAAAATGAGTAATAAATGACGGATCTATCTATACAATTACCGCAAACGTGCAAATGTTGCACCATTAGTCAATTTGGCTTACAACTCGAAAATTATTATGACCTTGACATTTTAATACTGAGATTTACTCCAGAAGCGATTAAAATATTATACGATTATAGTGTAATTATAGTGAGATACTCTATATATATTACAATACTTTTTTTTATAAAATATTGCTTTTTCTCTTCAGTTACTTCGTAGATAATTACGACTCTACTTTATCTAATTCAAATTCAATAAAATTTGAATTCAACGTTATCTAATGAGTTTAAAAGTTTGCTATTAAAGTTCAATAATTTATGTCTCTAATTACTCTGTTCTTTTTAATATGTAGTAATACAATAAAGTTAACGTTTATCAATATCTTTTTAAAAAAATATTTTATGAATATGCTATTCCCTTGTAAGAGAGAACGTCTCTAAAATATGAATCCAACTTTGTTCGTGGATAGAATGCATGTTTCTTTAGAAAATGTACGCGATTAATGGGACAAAAAATGCGCGTTTGATAGAATCGGCTGGTATGACGATTGCTTGTACATCGAATAATTTGCCGCGATGCATAGCTTTCCACGTGTACGTGAAACGTACATGGGAACGATTTAAAAACGATCTACATTACTTTATCGTATACACTAGGAATACTGAGGGGGATCGAAGCGACGTTATCTCGACTCATTCGTAAACGACTGGTGCTCGTGCTGACGAGACAACAATAACTTTGCCTACTATTCTTACTACTTTACTCGTATATAATAATATAATTGCGATCACTGGCGCACTTATAAAATTCTCTGAAAGCCCTTCGCGCAACAATGTACATTTCCAACATGTGTGTAATATGTATGTATATATAGGTGTATACATGTGTATATATATATAT
>NW_012131284.1:0-3127 GCF_000143395.1 Atta cephalotes | reverse complement strand
ACACATACTTCTCTTCTCTCTCTCTCTCTCTCTCTCTCTCTCTCTATCTCTTTCTATTTTTTCAGTTTCTCTTCTCTTTCTGTTTATAAGTTAAGAATAATTTCTGAAGGAATGACTCGTAACTTTAGCCTGGGTCAGTCACGCCAACAGTGACGAATAATGGATATTCCGTCGACGAGAGAAAGAAGAGAGAAAGAGGAATACAGAATAGTGGAAGACGCGGAAGGTCTCCCGCGATAAATTTGCGCTATATTTTTCACGGTGGAACCATCTCGTGCTTCCACGTCCTCATAACCGGCACAAATTGCACAAAAATACTGCCACGTATAAATTGCGGCGAAATCGACGCGCGCGCGCCGACAAGTCCGGGAATTTCCCGGATCTAATTTGAGCGAAAGCCTTTCCCGTTCCTCTCTGTGATCACATCATCCCTTTCCTTATATCGTATAAGTACATATCCAAAGGACAAGTCTCTAGGTACATTTTTAACTCTTTCGTTACTGTCAAGAAAGATTACGAAATTACTCCGAAGCGGATCTTTCTGCCGTATCTTAATCTCAACTAAGTAATTGTAATCTAAGTATTTAATCTATATTTTTAATCTATATTTATTTAATTACAAGTGGAAATTATTATTAAATAGATCATTTAGTTACAATTAAAATTAGTGGCTTTTTTATCGTATAATAAAATCCGTGGCTAAAGTCTCAATGCATTCAGATTTTCGAAAGTTGTCGGCCTAAAGAACGAAACTTTGGAGAATAAGCAGCGATCAATTATCTGCACCTATGTCGCGGGGAACTTCTAAACTTTCCAGATTGGGATATCTACCTCGTTTTTCTATTTGTCGATATTTCAACCACGATAAAGAGATCCGAGCATGGTCTAGACTGGCCGAGTCGATAAAGGAATCTATTACCATTGAAAGAAGAAGAGGAAGGAGAAAAAGAGAGTCCAGAGATGTGCCACTGACTCTGTGGAATCTCTCAGAATTTTTCAGCTCTCTCGGCTATTACAATATAGCATTTCTTTATCTGCACAGAAATGCCACGAATATCAGAAGAGGGGTTGGATCCCTTCTTCCCGCCGTTCGTTTTCGCTGAAGATTGGTAGTTTTTCTTAGACTTTATTGATAGTGCATCGTCGGAATATAGCAAACGTTAATATTGACTGCCTTTTTTCGATAGTGTCCATCGCGGTATCACGAAATTGAATTTATGATATACAGTGACGGAAGAGACGAACGGCCGCGAGTATTTCGGATTAAATCCTACGAGAGCTCGTCGCGAGACGACTGTCTTCCTCGTTCCGAGAAAGTCGATATCGTAGCGAGAAGAGACATAGAGAGTAGAAATTGCACGCTTCAACAGAACTTCTAAATATTGCAATTTTGTTCTTGATGTTTTACTCGAAAGAGCCATTTCGTATTATTTCAAGGATTTATTTTACATTGCAAAAGATTAAAGTGGCTAAAAATACAAATTAAAGATTAACTCATTTAAGAATTTTTTTCAATAAAGGCTTTTATATATAAATGTCTCTATTATTAAAATTGAAAAATTTTGTTAAATATTTCTGTTTCAATATAAATTCTCTCCATAACTATATAATTTTACGATTCAAATTCTTATTAAATATTGAAATCTCATTAAAAAATTACGATCCTGAGATCATCCATTTCACTTAAGAAAAATTAATTTTTTCGTTTTAATTCATTTACGAAAGTTTCAGTGATTCTCCTCACTGATTGTCGAGAAATATCGTGCTAACATTTGGTTTAAAGAAAACGCAGTGAAAGCGGTATACATACTGTGCGATTCATACGATATCGCGGCGATAAAACTCATGCGAATATGAGTTCTTCTTCTTTTTCCAAAAGAAGATCTTGAGAGATCTCCGAATCGCGAATCGCCCGCTGCCCGCTGCGTCTCTGCGAGGCGAGACGGCCCTTCCTCGCTTTCTCCTTCTATCTCGCAGCAAGGAAATGGAGAGGAAACTGATTGGAGCTGTTAACGTAAATACGCGAATGGATGTACGCGATCGGAAATCGGGATTAGTGAATTGGCTCACTGTTTCTCCCTTATATCTCCTCCCTACGAGAGATAGTGCTCTCTGCGCGCTCTATCCTCCCTCACTCCCTCTTTCTCATCGTCTTTGCCCCAGAAACTATCGTTTCGCTTTTCCGATCTCCGCCGCTCTATCTCGATATCTTCTTCGTTTCTCCTTCTTCGATTCTCTTCCGGCTCACCACTGACCAAATTGAGCGCTCGTACGTCGTTCGATCTTGCATTTGGCCGGCAATCTGGATTTCTGATTTGAGTGTTTGCAAATTTTCGGACGGTAGAATCCACTTTATGCCGTTCGCACGCTCGAAACTGCTGATCTTTGTACGAATTAATCGAATCCTCGTTGTCGCAGTATTTTGTGCGTTTCGCAATTTGCCACTTTTTCGTTCCTGACAAGAAGATATTGGCACGTTAACGCTATTGTCCTCCATAGCAAAGAGAAATTATCTGACGACATGAATACAAATTTTCGATGTAATCGAAAATCATTATAATATCAACATTTGCATATGTAGCAATATCATAGTACTATTACTAGCTATTTCATAACTAGACATGTGCAATATTATATTGGAAATGCATAATTAAAATGAAAAGGGAAACATGATCAAACAAATAACATTTCTTTCCATTCAATTAATGTATAAGATTTTATAAATACGTACATAGAGAAAAAGAGTGACATCATTTGAGATTCAAGAATAATTACAAAGTAGAAAAATGAAAGCTCCTTTTGATGTAAAAGCAAAGTCTTGCTGCGCCAAGACTTGTAACGGATCACCTTTACGTCAGCACGAAACGAGTGCCCTGGCTAAAGTGCATACAGGTAGGCGGTGCGTGGGTGTATATATGTGGTGTGTACATATGTGTGACTATAAGCAAGTGCACACTCGATCCTTCTTCGATCGTTCGGCAAATGCTTTTTACGAAATTGGACTCGTCAATGGAATTGAATTAATGTATATCGAGAGAGAAAGAAGGATTGAGAGAGAGAGAGAGAGAGAGAGAAGAGAGAGAGAGAGAGAGAGAGCGAGAGAGAAGAGAGAGAGAGAGTACACGCG
>NW_012131283.1:0-3129 GCF_000143395.1 Atta cephalotes | reverse complement strand
TATATATATATATATATATATATATATATATATATATTTTTCTAGGCAGAGTAATCCTTGTACGAATTACAATTTCAATACATGTAAAAAATAGAAAGGTCAATCTTTTGCATTTACAGATATCACACAATGAAGTTTCCATTTTTACAAGTATTTTTGCTTTTGTTTTTCGTTTTATTTTACATTTTGTGATATATATGTGTACGAATGTAAACTGATCGATTCGATATTTCAAAAATTAAGTAAATTATCAGCGAACCAAGTTGCTTGATGTATTCCATGATGTTATTTCAACCTTTCCACTAGCAAAATTAATTTTGCACTGCTAGTTGCTCAGCGAATTTTGCGGCAAAGTCACATCCGATAACAGATTTTACGCAAGAATCGATGCACACCTACCTATTTCGGAGGAAGTTGAATGCTTGTGATAATTCGCATTACCCGCAGCAATCTGTTGCGCGCTGCTTCCACAAAGTACATCGTGGTATTTTCGCCTTGAGAAACACATCGTCTTTCCAGTAGGATTTATCTGAAAAGCACAATTCCAAGATAACAACTTTGAAGAAATGAAGTTTGAAAGCTGTAATCTCTAAAGCATTGGTGTTTGACTTCATGTCTTAGCTTCTTTTGTAATTCTCTTTATAATAATTCACGTTTTGATAACTGACGTAAATCTCGACTGACTATAATTACCATATATGAAATTGATATTTGAATGTAGAACTTGAATATTTGTTTAACAATTAGTTAATGTAAAAAAAATGTATAAGTCTACATACAGTGTGATGTATTTTTATTATAAATATAAGCTTCAAAAAATATTAATCAATTATTTCCGGGTAAAAAACTTTTTATGCATGAATATATATAAATATGTATAAATATACATAAACATGTACAAATATTTATAAATGCATATAATTACGTATAAAATATGTCCGTACATCTTCTTTTTATAAAATTATTTTTTAGTATTATATAATAAAAATGTATGGATATTTCGTATATAATTATATTTGTTTACGATTTTAATTTAAAGCAGTCAATTTTTGGAAATTATGAGACTTTAGAGAAAACAAAAATTTTTTTTTTTAAACAAAAATTGTATAATTTCAAGGGAGACATAAGATAGTATCATTAGTTTGATCTTCATATATAATTTATGAATCCTTATACATATTTGTACATATTGACATATATATTAATGCATGAAAAATTTTTATCGGATTGTACTAAATTTTATGACTACATAGAGAAATAATAACTGTTTCTAATAATTCTTTATTAAAATATTATTTAATTAAAAAATGTTGTGATTATTATAAAATGATAAACAGAAATTCAATTAGTCACATTAATGACATTAACTAAGCTTAAAGATGCAATTAAATGCGTGACCCTCCACCGAGGATTACAAGATCCCTGGGTGATAGTCTCTTAAGATTAATTTCGAACTCGTTAAACTCCACAGGCTCATCAGCTTTATCTCATCTTTAGCCTACTGTAATCATTGGAAGGAAACTGATACACATTATCGGACATAAGTCGAAATAGCCCATAAAGCGTTTAATTAATAAACATGATACCTCCAGCAGTTAGTCGAGTTGTAATTTCATAATAACGATGTCAGCAAAAAATGAGAAAGCTTTTTTTCATTTCCATCTTTATTTTCATGCATTTTTCTTATCGATCCTGAAACTAATTAGACATCAAAAAAATGAAGATAACACGAAGCGTCTAATTAATAAGCGCGATACATCCAACAGTTAGCTCTAATTCCACGATAATGATGTCAGCAGAAAAACAAAAAGGATTTTTATTACCATTTTCATTTCTGTTTCATTTTTGGATCGACGCCAAAACCAGCTGTGACTAGAAATTTATGAGAAAATAGCAATTATAAATTGTCCAGTAACAAAATCATTCAATAAATTCGGAATAAATTTTATAGAAAAAATAGTGCAAATATAAAGATATTATTAACTATAATTATTTAGTTTTCGATTTTTCAAGTATAATTGGTCTAAATACTCAAATAGTGAATCTGTTTTTGATTAATATTCTTTTTGTTTTAATATTCTTTTAATTGATAAACATTTTTAACTGCAAAAATTTGCATTTGTTTTGAGATTCAGATTCCGAATTTTTACGTAAAATATTTGTGCCACAAAAAAAGTCGTGATCTATAAGTCCGCGAGGAAAATTGCGTGTCATGTTGTCGACGATGCCACAATATTAACATGCACGCAAGATTTTAGAGCTGCAGGAACATTTCAACGTCGTTAACATTATTATGCACTTTTCTAACCCATGAAAAACATGGACGTCGACAATCCTGATGAAACGAATGAAACGCGATAGGAATTTATCTTCTGATAAATGTCCTGTCGTTGCCCGATAATGTTGCCTCGTGTGATTGAGAACCCGATAAATGAAGCTCGTTATTTTCATCCCGCAGATCGATCTCTTTTCTTTTTACGACGACAAGCACGCCTATTGCGCTACTGTTCGCGTATTAAATGTTGACCGCATTTCTCGGATAATTACACTCTATGCTTAATACATTACGTTTACATATACTACATTCATGATAATGATTTTTTGAGAAAGAAATGTTTTATTTTATCTTTTTTAATTGTAATAGACAATTAAATTAGAAAAGCGTAATTATTACAATTTAAATTTTTAATATTAAATTTTTAATGTATACATAGATATATTTTTATCTAATTTAAAAAATTGTTTTTATTATAAACAAAAATCTGATTATATAACTGATTATAAAAAAAAATTCATTAAAGGAACTATAAAAGTAAAACTTTTTTATTTGATTAAAAAAATTTTATAAGCTATGAATTATTTTTGTTCTCTTAAAACTTCTTGCATTTTTAAAACTAACTTTTAGTATGTTGTGGAAAATAAGAGGATAAAGCTCAAGATAAATAATGTTCGTCTTTGGGAAGAAATTTTGGTCGGTTGGTTCCCACAGTTATATGTCATAGAGTTATCTAATATGCACATATTAGGCGGAACATGCATGCAGGAGCGACCGCGAATTGCCTGTTCGGTGGTCATATCGAAATTCTGTTCTCCAGAGAATTGTAACTCGCAAAATTCTCAGTGAAATTG
>NW_012131282.1:0-3134 GCF_000143395.1 Atta cephalotes | reverse complement strand
ACTCACACACACACACACACACACACACACACACACACACACACACACACACACACACACACACACACACACACACTCACTCATACACACGCGCGCGCGCGCAAAAGAATAAACATAATAATCAACATTTTGGATACGTTCTATTTTGTGCTTATAGCGCTTATAAGCATCATTTTTCCTTGTTTAATATTTGATCTTTATCTCTATTTTTGTATTATTAGAAACTGTGATAACAATCTGATATCTGAACTTTCTGATATCTGAATCTTTCTCTTCTTGTTTCTTGATCAAAATTCTGGCAATAGATCAATATAAAAACGAATCCTTAAATAGTGGTTGAAAAGAAGGCAAAGACAGATTTTCCTTTTCGGATCTACAATATGTATCGTATCCATTGGCAGGAAATCGTGTGTTTTTATTCCAAGGTTTTCCACAGTTTTCTTTCTGTTTCATACTCTTACTGTAGCATCCTTCTCGAACTATTCTCTGCGTCAAGTCTCCCCGCATCGAACGCTCTCCGGTTTGTTCCCGACAGCGTCATCCATTCCTCTTCACACCGGCCACTCCGTTCTCATGCACACAAAAGGGATCCGCATGGTCGATGCTGGAACCCGTCATATACATATAACATACCCACGCGTGGATAGGATGGATGATGGAAACGACGAGGAATCAAACAAATGAACTGTACGACCAGTATTGAGAAAGGGACCGCACGATTGGAAACGACGTGCATGCAAACAAACGTTTATTTATTTAACGTTCCATTTAACACTCAAGTTTAAGTTTAAGAGAATTATGATCACGCGGATGACGATAACTACCCAAAAGTCTTATTAAAAAATATTTTATTGAGTATATCCTGTAGTTATGAGATATTAATTATATGATATAATATATTATTAAATAATTTGATACTTAAGTGATTTTAATAAGATGAAAAGGAATAAGGCTAAATATCGATAAAAAATTTTTTATCTATTGCATCATCATGTAATTTATGAGTTATATATAAAACGATAATACGATTCAAATAGAAGTTGAAATGATATTGGTATTTATTTCGTCCTGATTGTATTGATCAGACCTAGCGAATTGATCCAAAGAATGCGAGAATGAAGCTTTACAATGGAATATAGTATTACTTGTATGATAAAAAATAAAATTACCGATCATCGCGTGCCTCATTTTGTGCGATCATAAAGCGAACTAAAGCACTTTTCGTGATCGCGCGATAGAACGTGCGACAATGTGGAAAATAATTTCGTTCCTCAATTAATGATCGTCGAAAGGGACAAAGCGAGAAGACAAATGCATCGAAGTGTCAGTAGAACAAGTGATGAAAATGATTATATCATTTGCGCTATATTCGAGCATTACAAAAGACAATGATATCGCGGAGTACGTGCGAGTTCCACGTACGTGCGGAAGAAACATTACCGCTACGAGATCGCGGTAACCGTTATCGTTACCATGAAAACGCTCTACAAGAGGACACACAGCTAATCCGGAAGAGATTCGACTGACTGGATACATTATTCGTGCGAACTTCTCCAGACTCGACAATTGGCAGTGCTATACGAGAGATTTCGGAGGTCGAAGTACGTCGTGCCAGGCGAGAGAATGGAAATTCGGAACAGATGTTGGCGAGTTCTAGCGACAGAATGTAATTTCGTCATTTAACTGCTCTGCAGATCTCTATAATAATTTTCACGTACACTATTATCTGGAGTCGTAGCTGAGATTTTAATCGTGGTATATCATATTCATAGCTGAAAATTTAATTGACGTAATATTTACGATGCGAAATAATGGTTGCAAATGTGACAGTTTTAAGAAATGTTTGAAATGTTCAATGAAGATGGTTAAAATATATCATTTGATTAATATTAAAAATTTTTAATTGTTGTTCACAGATATATTTTAATAATAGATCCAATGTTTTGTTGATAGATATATTTTAATAATAGATATATTTTTTACAAAAGAGGAAAAAGGAAAAACTCATCAAAGTTCTTTCAGCAAAAAAGCATAGAGACATTTCTTTGATACCACTGTCAATAATAATAGCAATAGATATCTACAATAACAGTAGGTGGTATCTGCGAGATATCGGAAGCTACCTATAATAGGATGGGACTTAAATTTCCGGCATTTTCTCGAGAGCTCGCTTCGGGACATGAAAACGAATCTGAAAATCATTCGCTTTATCTAGAGTAACATTATGTTGTACTATATGTGATGCAAGAAAGAGGCGTATTTGTCGATTGAAGATATATAAAAATCAAAGGTATTTCTTAAATATTTATCAAAGGTATTTCTCAAATTATTGGATAATTAACAGAACATGAAGAATAATACAAACAGAAGAACACTAAATAACTAATTTTTTTCTAATGATTATGCGATATTTACTGTAATGAAATTATATTATTTCAAATATAATATAGATCTCTGGTTGATAAACATGTTTATGTATAGTAATATTTCTAAACGTTTAAAAGATGTTTTAGATAATTTTAATGTTTTTTGGGAAGAAGGAATATTATTTTTAACTATTCTTTATAACAATAAGAATAATAAGAATTATATTAAACCGTGAAGAAACTACCAATAGGAAATGGGAAATAAAGGCAAAGACACGTATTTATTTTTCAATATTTGTTTTACATCACAATGGAGAAACGTTACGTCAAAGATTGCAGAGATAGATAAAATTAATTGCAAAAAAAGTATATAATTATAAAGAATAGAAAATAGGAAATAAAATCGAAGCTGGATTCTTTAATACTTAAATAATTCAATGTGTGAGAATTTATATATACTGTACATGTATGTAAAGATCCAGCTTCGACTGTTATGGGCTTTCATTTCCTCTTCTCTATTCTTTATAATTATATATTTTTTTTTGCGATTAATTTTATCTATCCCTGCAATCTTCGATGTTTCTCCATTGTGACGCAAAACAAATATTGAAAAATAAATACGTGTCTTTGGCAGTTAAATCAATGCATCAAAACGATTGAACATCAATTATTTGAATTTGCGATTCATTTTCATATAACTGCTATTTTCTATTTGCCTTTTATATTTTACATCTCTTGTTTAAATAATTACCTTTCTCTCTCTCTCTC
>NW_012131281.1:0-3132 GCF_000143395.1 Atta cephalotes | reverse complement strand
TAGAGACGACACAACATATCGTATTACTACAATAACTAAATAATTATTTATTATAATATAATATATAATTTAATTAATAATACTATATACTTAGTATATATATATAATAATATATATATATATATATATATATATATATATATATATAAGGAGAATTAGGAAAGATGTATATATATATATATATATCTTTCCTAATTCTCCTTTGTTTAAAACAAAAGAGTAAGTCTGATAAGGCAAGAATTGAAATAATAATGGAGAATGAGCCATTTACAGACTGAACTAAGTCAGACAAACAGAAATTCCCTCTTTGAGAAAGAATAAAATTTCATGAAGTAAGTCTCTTTAGTCTCAGATATAATTTAAGGATCTTTAGAGCTCTTTGCGGAAAGAACACAAGTATCCCACTACTTACAACTTACAACATTCCAAGACTTCGATCATAAACCGAATGATAATCATATAGTACTAAATCTATTATTTTGTCTCTTTTAATAATAATATTTGCATTACTGGCTATTTTTGACATAAATAATTACAGGGTTGTGAAGAAATAAGTTAATGCTCGTTTTCACTAATATAAATTAATTTTCATTTCAAATCAATTTATATATATATATATATATATATATATTCTTCACTTTTTTTCTAATTCTCAGCGCATATCGATTGTAAATTATTCATAAGTCAAAATAGTCATATGTAGAGAAATATCTATCTGAATTGCGAAATTCTAAAAATAAGGTGTTAACTTTATAAAAATCAAAATTCAATTAGGTTCGATTTCATCTAACCGCTTTGATCATACAAAATCCTATGCAATGCAGAAAAAGATCCTTCGTTATTATCTCATACGCGTGGAAATGACTTTTTTTCACAAAGCACTCGTGGACTTTGCGCCAATGTTCAGAAACACTTTGTAACAAGCGGCCTTGTTATTTTCCTTTCCGCAGAGCTGCAACCGTTACAGTACAGTTTGCCATGTACTCGGGCGCAACGGAAGACAGAAGACACGAGACAAGACAAACGCGCGAGAGAGGAAGCCTTCTAAAAAGTTTCCACAGCGCCCGTGCGCGCGTTCACCGCTCCTCAAATATCAAATGATCACCATTATATCATTCTTACTTCTTCGTTTTGCTCCGCGGTCGCTTTCCACGATCGATATTATCTTCACCATTATCCTCCGTCTTGTTCGCGTTATCTTTTGTCGCTTAATTGCAAAGGCATTGTAAGGAAATACGACAAAGAGGACTTAACTTGGTGCGGCGAAGTTTCTTTCGAATGTAAATGTAGATACAGTCATCGACAGGATGGAAATCGTGATAAATTAAAGCGAACGGAGACTGACTAACCGAATATTCTCTTTCGGTCTGTATCACAGATAAAACGTATGCAGATTCAGAGAAGGACATGGTGAATCGGAACAGTGCTTAGTTGACCTGAAACTAATCCTGAACTATAAACTCACCTCACTTTAAACCAAATTGCATTAAATACAGAGATATTACAGTCTCACGGCATCAAATTGTAATTATTGTTATGCCAAAATTATACCATGTTGTTAAACAAGCGTAAACCCGTCCACCACGCTGTGTACTTCGTAACATGAAACGCGAGATATTTTCTGGGGAAACGCGTGCAGTCCGTAATATTTAGAATCCGTGATGTAAAAGGTTACGTGCGAGTACTTTAACTTCGCTTCCTCGTAACCTGATTATGTCATCTCGAATAATTTCACCACGTCCGTGTCCGAGCTCTCACGTATCTGATAAAGCGCGATAAACTCTGAAAACGGAGCAGTCTGGCCATTCTTGCCGCTTCCACTTGCGCCTTACGACCAACCATGAATCACTCGCTTTTACTTTCGATAACTTACGTGAACTCATACGGTGAACGTGAATTACGTTAATAGTGTAGATTGCACTAAATTAACGATGAAGCCATTCTTTGGTAAATTAACATAGAAAATATTTGTATATACATTCATTAATTGCGCATTAAATAAAATTCATATTGACAAATAATTACTTTTATATTAATAAATTGTTTTACTTTTATGGAAATATAATATTCAATAATAAATAATAAAGGCCACAGAAATCAGGATATACAACGCAGGTAGTATATACTGCAAGAAACAATTTAAAAAATAAAATTAAGATAAAAAATTTATGTTTTAAAATATTATTATGTTTTAAAATAATTAAAAAATACAAGTTTAAATAAAAATTTTAAAATGCACTCTCGCATTTGTTATAATAGAAGGTGAAAAAACGGGCTAATGAGAGTGAAGCTCGAAACGTTTCGACTCACTTTGTAATGATGACGCCTGATGATAAGTAGAGTTCTTTCGCCAAAAATTCATCACTAATAAATATAATTATATGCAGTTATTACTGACTTAAATAACTAAATATGAAAGAAAAAAAGGTCTAAATAAATAAAAGATTCACACAAAAATAGCGCAACGTTTACAACGCTTCATTCTCATTAGCTCGTTGCTGTATGTTGCTCTCAGTAGCTGTATGTTTTAACTCATGATTGAATCATCTTTATCATTTTTACAATTACCGCAATTATTTTGGGATATTGCATCGCCATACAATATCTCCGTATTTTCTGCATGCAACTGTTAGAACAATCGTGAGACAACAGCATCATTAATATTGTCCAACATAGTTACACAGTTGAGTGATGATGAAAACTCAAGCTCACAAAGTCAGCGTAGCCATACAGTTAAAAAAATATCGCAAAATCACACACAAAAAAAAATTCAAAACTTCGTCACATATTAAAAATTAAAAATTATCCTGAACATTATACTGATAAGACATATTTTGATTATTTCCGAATTTTTAATATCCCAAAATAATTGCAATAATTGTAAAAATGCTGAAGATTATTCAAATATGAGTTGAAACATACGAATTTTTTTATCTTTGTTTTATTTTTAAACTTTTTTCTCTATATACATGTTCTCTATATGTCTTTTTCTAACATATGCAACCAGCATTTGACTCTTATAGCCTTGTATATTATATTCATTGTTTATTATTGTATTAATTAAAGGAGTTTATAATTTATTAGTTTTAATTTAATTTCATTATTATATAATGTTCAATCTCTCTCTCTCTC
>NW_012131280.1:0-3135 GCF_000143395.1 Atta cephalotes | reverse complement strand
CTGAACAATAATTGATATATAATTTCCAAATGTTATAATATCGATTCTAAATGTACATTAACTATATACATTGTCAACAATATGCAAATGTTAAGTTCTCATCAAACCGGTCTTGTAGAGAACTTGGGACAGTAACACGTCTCAAGGTATTAGATCGAGCTTACTCGACAGATTCAATTGGGCACACTTGCTGTACATGAGAATACCACTTAACGTCGCCTGCTATCCTTCCATCTTCGTGCACGTATTGACATGCGGTTAATCAAAGTGGTCTAGTACCATTGTGCTATTCGACAATACGATTATGTCAGATAATAATCGTATTTGAACAATTGTACAATCGTCAAATTGTCTACTAAATAGTGATTAAATCCTATTTTTATCAAAAAATTTATTGTAATTCTATTTTTAATGCATTCAAAAAATCTATTCTTCTCTCTCTCTCTCTCTCTCTCTCTCTCTCTCTACATATATATATATTATATATCGCTCGTAGTTTCATGTGTATCGATCGCCCTACCATTACATATTCCCTTACACACATGTACATATACAGTATGCGACGCAATATTGGGTGTCACAGAAGTAGCTAAGTGAGCTAGCGAGTTAATTCGCAAGTGCCTGGTTTCAATTCTCGTTCTCGACAGGGTGCGAAAAGGTGAAAATATGTTGTCCCTAAAGGCTGCGAGCACGATGTAGCAATTGTGCAGGCGTGAGAAAAAGCAATAAACGTTACAGTGCTAATGCCCGACGTATACTAGCCGAGGTGAAATTTTTACGATAGCTTCGCAGAGAATCGTGGTTTCTGCCAATATTGCGATGCGATTTTTGTTGTGAGAATAGAATTCGAGTGATCTCGTTTCCGAAAATTATAAGTAGTATTTTCCTACCTCTAACTTCAATTGAAGTTGTCTAACTTTAATTGAAGTTGTTGCAAAATGATGTTTCATACTGCAAGATATTTTTATAACAAACGAGAGAATTTACATAGTAATTTATATAGTTATTAATTAATTTATATAGTTATTAACGTTATTAATTAATATATAGCGTTATTAATTAATAAAATATGAATATATTATTGCATAATATTAACATTATTGGATTTTACTTCCTCGTAGAATTTCTCAGATCGCTTCCAATTTTCAAAGTATATGAAACGATAACGTTACTAGCAACTCTCATCGAAAAGCGATAATATCTCACACGATCCACGAATGTAATCAAGTATGCTCCTGATCACGCGTGTAAAATCAATTTTTGAGGAAGTGCTGAGGTTTTCCCGCCCAAAAGTCCCATAGGTGCATTGCCGAGAAAAAACTTCGAGCACTGATGGGTTGGATGGAGGGCTTAGTTAACGCGATGAGAACAAAAGTTAAAAAAAGAACCTAAGAAGTTAAAAGAAGATAAAAGAGAGAAATCTCCGAGAAGAGAGAGCTTCGAGGAATCGAGAGGAAACAGAGAGAAGCTGCGCAATTTTCGAAGTGATCGATCAGTTGTAAATTGTCGCGTGTTATAAGAAATTCATACAATAAAAGCAGGCACCACACACGAGAGGAGATAAATCGAGCTAACGAGGCTAAACACTACGAGCAATTAAGGGCGCGAATTAAAGAGAATACAATATAAAACGAAAAAAAATTCAAATTGTGGCGAGAACTTCCACCACCCAAACGGCCTCACAAATCCCTATCCGCCCCCTGCCATCAGCCCCTTAGAGTGATGATACCCGGCTACCCCAAATTAATGCTACTCTATTTTTTTGTTTTCTCTTACTCTCTCACCACCCCACGTGTTCCCCGCTGTGCTCGCTCGCCCTGCTCGTCCGCAACCGAAAACGCTACGTGAAAAAGTACGTAGTGAAGTGTGTGATTGTCGCCATTAAAACGATCGGCAACATTATGTTGGTCACCTATCTCCTACAGTTCATGTTCGCTGTTATCGGGGTACAGCTGTTTAAGGTAAAGAGATCCAGCCATCCACTTAGAAAGCTTACTAAGCGAACGAGATTGCGTTACCACTTCTCTGTCTCTCTATCTTTCTGTCTGCTTTCCTTTATTATCCTATTTTCTTTCTATCCTCCCACTCCTTGCACTTACATTCACTTCCGTCGCCCACGGCGATGATAGTAAATTTCCGGCAGAATGTACGTACCTCGAACGACCGAATTTTACTAAACAAAATACGGAGAGTGACAGAAAATAGAGTAACGAACGCAAAACTTTAATTAATTATATAAGATAATATTCTTACTTTCAATAAAATTTTTTTATAATATTGGATTATTTGTATAATAAATTATATTAATATAAAATCAAAGTTATTACTGGCTACTGATAAAATGAAAAGAAACAAAGAAAGCATTAAATAATTACACTATAATTAAAAATAATGATAGAAAATTAGTTCTGTCTGTCTACTCTGTATTTTGTAATATTGTGATTCCCAGCATCTTCCTTAATTTTTCTTTGGAATAGAACTTAAACAAAAAAAGCTATTTTATAACATGACTTTTCTATCTTGATATTTTGAAGAGCCATAAAGTTTTAAATTAGCCATAAAGTTTGTCTATGTCTGTTCCAAGAGTTTACCTTTCCCACTTTATTTCTAACTTTATCCTAAATTGTATAATACAAGGGAACGTATCAGCAGCAAGGCACGACATTTTACAGCATCAAAACGATTTCAAACATCGCGAAGCTTCTAACATAATGATGTGATGAATAATAGGGAGTTTTTGTAAAACCGTGGATCCAAATTCGATGAACGCTAAAGCCAACGTTATCCTTTTCTTCATATATCCTTTTCTTAACCTAAGTTGTTAAAGAAGATAACCTGATTTTAACGTTTATCATATCATAGATAAGCGGTATTGCAAAAACTCTCTAATATTCCACAGACAGTTTCGATAAGGAAAACTTTCCTCCAGAAAAGTTCCTTTTGGAAAATTATCTCTGCTCGATTCGGATATTATCTAATTATTTGCATGACGTATCGATCATCGAGCAATCAATCATTAATTATCGTGATTTCGTGCTCGATCTTGACAGCCGGAAAGACATGGAAACGATGACGGATTACCTCATGGATTTACATATGCACGTGTCTCATTGCTGCTGATCTCTCTCTCTCTCT
>NW_012131279.1:0-3135 GCF_000143395.1 Atta cephalotes | reverse complement strand
GGTTATAACCAACCATCAATGGGCAGCGTCGTCATGGTTACCACGACGACAACAACCCGATCTGCTCTAGGGGGGTGTTTTTAAAGACATATTCGCTTTTGCTGCGTCTTTCTCTCTCTCTCTCTCTCTCTCTTCCTCCCTCTCTCTTTCCCCCTCCTCCCCTCAATCTTTCTCTCTTTTTCTCTCTGAGTTATCCATTCTCCACCTTTCTCTCCCTCACTTTCGTTCTTTTACCTTTTTCCTCTCATCCTGTCCCTCTCTTCCTAGCGATTGTTTTTCATCACAAGGTCTTTGAGCGGCGCGAAATGTTTTGCGACAAAATCGAAGGAGAGGGGCGCGATATCGTCGAATCGTAATCCACGAAGAGAACGCGCACGAGTCATAATTCTGTGCCATCCGAATTGTTTTCAGAGATATTTCTCGCCGCGAAAGGTTACCGTCACATGCGTTATTTAGATTCCGATCTGTTCATCTTTGCATTTCGTAAAAAATTGGCAAATAATATTCTACCGAATATTCCATATTCTTCGACAACGATTGTGTAAATTGCATACAAAATTTAATGTAAAACTACAATTTAATTAGAAAATTATTATTCGCAAACTTCATAAATGCCACACAAATGAGTCTGTTAAATTTTGAAACTAATCAGAATGCTTTTTAATTCATATTGTATAATATTTTTAATTCCGACATTATTGCATCAGAATTTTAACTCTTGAATTAAAATTATAGAAATTATAGAAATCGATTTGTCTGCTGTTTTTCGATATTGAAAACAAGATAACTCTAAATGATCATATGACACTTCGAGTATTGACTACGAACATTATTTTGTTTGCATGACTTGCAAGTTCATTCTTGAGAAATTATACCGTGGAGCCACACTTTTATGATTTGCTTTCAATGATATATTTCTATAATAGAGTTGTTCGAAATGAGATGAAAGAAATTGACCGATGTATGTACAAACGGTAACCACCACTTATTGTTAAATGTAATAGGATTACCTTTGGATATTCTTTTCGGATCATTCAGGCTAAATGATCCACAACGAAATGTGTAAATCTCGTGCCGTTCAAAACCTGAGACTGTTCGAAAGTTGCCCGTGCGAATTTATGCAAATTTACGTAGATTTACGCTGCAAAAACTATTTAAACGATTAGGATTGAGAGGAATTAGCGAAGGATTTCTAAAATTCGTCAACACTTCTAAAGGTTGAAAATCTTCCTATGCAAAGTGAATACGAATATTTAAGACAAATATCATATAGGAATATATCTCAATATCTTTTCTTCGATACTCGCACTCCTCATCGATCTGAAGAGCTTACGTTATATATCCTTTTAAAAGTAGAGGAGACCCGACTCGAGGGAGAGCAAATTAGGAATAAGTATAATAATATATGATTTTCACATCGAACGTGGAAGAAAGTAATCGGTGATTTACTTGCCGACGGATGAGTGTAACGATTCTGCTTAAAATTGGCGCACCAACGTGAAACGGACGCGCCAAAATTTGGATAGCGATAAATCAGCAGTGTACAGTGAGTCTAGGGGATGAAGGTGGCGCAAGCACGGGGAGGGAGGAGGAGGAGGAGGAAGAGATGAGAAGAGGAGAGGAGAGGGTTTTTCGGCGCTTCCGACGGCCGGTGGCCCGATGACCGACAAAACCAGCCAGTTTTTCCACGTGGTTTCGCGCCGTACGCGACAAATGGTTGTCTCGGTATGCGCGTGTTGCCGGCGCATCGTTAAACTTGAACGGAAAAATTCGCGCCCGCGCTCTTAACCCTTTTGGATGAATCCTCGTCTATCTCAGTTACCGGCGCGATATAAACTGGTTCTAGATAAAACGAGGGTTTATTATAAATTTAAACGAAAGATTATTATAAGAGTGTCCTTTAATTCGATGAGCCGTGAAATACAAGGTATTCGTAACCTTTGACTTTATAATTATGTAATAATGTATATTATGTAATAGTATGAGTGATAGATTTTATTCTCATTCATTAAGTTTCTGGAGAAGCACTTTTAAGTTATTTTTAAAAGAAGTGAAGATTTACGATATTATTAGCCTAAATATCGAACTAGAATTTGACTATTTTTGACTATTTTTATTTAAATCAGTGAGATGCAATAAAATAATAATGATCTAAATAATATCAAGGTTTGATATATATCCATCATTTTATATAATATTACTATTATATTGTATAGCTAAAAGTATCCGTTTTCGTATCATAAGAGACATTAAAAGGAATACTTTGTAAGTTAATGTCGTCGAGTTAAATGTTTTCATTTCTAAATTAATTTTTAATTTTGAACATAATAATGAATTGTAAATGGTACTTATTGTAATTGTTTTAATGATTCATACAATTTCTTTGCATAACATACAGATATTTTCTCTCAATATTTAAAAGAAGAACGATAAAGGTTTTTAATATATTAATTTAATCTCAATCATTTTCAATTATCTCGGACTAATTTTAATAGAGAGATTGAATAAAACAACTACACACACACACACACACAAAATGCATATCGAATAAACTCTTAAAATATTCTTACCAGGCTATAGTGAAAATATAATCTGTATTTTTTCACATAGCGCGCGTATATTTAACTTCTTGTTGAGTCTCTAAATTTCGCTGATGATAAACAAACTCCAGTTTCGCGCAAACCGAGTGAGCATTGGCACTAAATACGCAGGCTGACTTATTAAACTTCTATAACGAAATTTTATAGAAATGCGTGTATAAACAGGAGTATCATCGATTCACCGGATAGTGCAATGTGACATAACTCCTCCGCGAAATCTATTTCTGTTCGCGATGTATTTCCGTATTATCGACGTAAGCGGCGTGGCGATACCGGACCGCGCGTTTGATTTGATGCCGAGAGGCAAACCGCTGACCAAAAACGTGTACGCTAATCCCGTAATAACCGAGATTGCATATGAGAATGGATCTCGCTTCATTAATCTCGAAAACAGTTCCATATTCAGGCTAAAGTAATGAAAGCTACACAATATGGAAATTCTTTAATTTTTATATTAATATTTATGTAATAAAAAGTCCCCCCTCCCTCCTCCCTCCTCCCTCTCTCTCTCTCTCTCTCTCTCTCTCTCTCTACT
>NW_012131278.1:0-3138 GCF_000143395.1 Atta cephalotes | reverse complement strand
ACACACACACACACACACACACACACACACACACACACACACACACANACACACACACACACACACACACACACACACACACACATACACATATAGGTAAATGTAAACATTTATTCTACTGTATATGTGTATATGTGTTTATTCTACTGTATTCTACTTGAAGAATGAATAATCAGGGAACATTTGAATATCTCTTCTTTATGAATTTAAAAGTAATGCATGCGTGCGCGCGCGCATAATTTACATCAAGTGTATTATACATGCAAGTATGGATGTCTCAAAATAATAAAACTTGTAGATATAAATACATATGTAAGCACGTGCAACTAACAATTGATTAAAGATGTTATTGGAAAATAAATAAAACTTATTGTCAAAATTACTTACTTATGAATATCATTGTTGCTTAAATATAATTTTTGTAATTGTGGTGTCTCATGAAATCCTAGCAATCTCTTTAATTTATTCCGGCGCAAATTCAACTCTTTTAACGAAATTAAACCTTGAAAATCATTGCACCCTACAGTTTTGATATTATTCCCTGCCAAGTTTAATACTTTTAACGATGACAAGTTCTCTAAGCCCGTAATTTGCTGGATTTGATTGCCATGCAAATCCAAAACTTCCAATTTCAAAAGTTGTTTTAAACCTTCAATTTTTCTTATTCTATTTTTCCCTAATAAAAGTACTCTTAAATTTTCTAAAAAATCAAAATCGCATACTTTTTCTATTTGATTATCGTATAAATCAAGAAATACAAGTTTTGTCAATTGAGATAAGTTGGAGCTCTCAATCTTGGTTAGCAGATTATGCTGAAGAGACATTAATCGCAATTTGGACTCTCCAATGACATTAGGAAATGTTGTCAGACCTCGCCTATCGAGACATATTCTATCAGGGTTCTTTTCTCGTTCGGCAGGAGTTCTCGATGCCACGATCGTTCTCGTTTCTCCTGTCCATTGTAACGTAACCACGTTGCATCCTTCAGCTTCTGCATTTTCAATTTCAAATTGGGTTCCAGTGCAACTACCAATATATACGACAAAACCAATGATTTCCAACGTTTTAAGAATTGTCGAAGAAACAATTGGTAATTGAAATAAAACTGACCGAATTTTGCTAATTGGCAATTTTGCTAAAGCTCTAAAGCAATTACCTAAATGAATTATAACAACGCTTTGACAGCTTTGGGGGTACCGGCGCACCAGGCAATATTGGTAAAGCAGCTGCTATAGTCAAAAATTGATTCTCCTCTAGAACGCTACCTCGAGCAGTCGATTTATTTTTCGTATCAAATAATACTTTTCTCGTCTGTAAAAACGTGACCAATAGATGATTAAATATATGTTTATATATAACGTTACTATAAAAAAGGAAAGGTTAGAGTACAGAGACTCTTTACTATATGTATATTCCGAATTCTATTCTATTCCTACTCTATCCCTAATCAAAGGATAAAATTGTGTCAGAGTCACATTAGCCTCTTTACACTTAATCATTTCAGACACGTTATTCAAACGTTTATTTAAATGCAACACTTGGAATTTTACACATTTTAAAATCACACATGACTCTTACCCGCGTCAAAGTATCGTTGCTCAATGGCATTACATGGCATTATATAATCAAACAGAATAAACCCGCGCGTATTTCACACATTTGGCGACGTTTCACATCTTTGCAATATTTGAAGAATTATTAGTCGGATATTAATCGCGAATCTTATAATCAACTCAAGAAATGATAAGAAATGACAAGCGATACTTTTGCTTTGCGTGTTGTGTTATGTGTCCTTGTCATCACTCATTGTCACTGCTGATAGTGCTGTAAGCAGTAGTGCTTGTATACTCATATAATATATATGTACATCCATACACCACCTGCACCACATACACCTACACCGCAATGTAGTTGCATGTAATTCAATTCTCTCCTCTACTCCAGAAAATCAAGAATGACAGTTTCCAACATCGATAGATATCGAAGAGAATACAGGCAGAAAGAAAAGGAATCGTGTCAAGAAGATAAAAATATATCTCTGAAAACAAAAATTGTATGTACATATATATAAATGCGATTTCACGCTCGCGTCACGTTGGCTCCATCGAGTTTGTATATAATATACTTACCAATTTTTACGTGTTTCCATATATACTTACGTATGTCTGTGTTTCTACATGTTACATGTTCTGCATGTTTCTACAGCATCGATAAACGATAACCCGATACCGATACCAATTGCCAACCAGCTGACTATATAGCACACATTAATCTTTCAACTACTCCCCCCCCCCCACTATACTACTAATACCGTACTACATATCAAACCAAGTACCAAGAGTCAAGAATACCAAGTCGATATTATAAATAAGTAAAAAAAAAACAATACTACGCACGATGATGAATCTCGCCGTCGTTAACCGGTTCTTTCATTTTCCAAGAAACTCCATAATACCGACTCGATATATGGTCCAAACGAGAGAATACGCCGGACCAGGTAAGGAAATGAAAAGTTGTCGCACCATTGATGCATATTTCATCGATCTGTCCATCATTCGTATTCACGTTTAATTCATATTCACGTTTAAGCCTTGATTGAATCTCAACTTCAATCCCGGGCTCTTATTCTTGAAAAGTATCGGCAAGTATAATTATAGTTTAGCTACAGCACCTCCAAAACCAATAAAATTAAGACTCATTTGACGCGTTTTTACACGAAATGAATAAATCTGACGAAAAGAAGTGTCCCCGCTCTGCCCCCTCGACTAAAGTATTAATTGTTAAAGTGATGACTATTCAGGTTAGGAAATCTGTCATCGACGGCATAGGATAACATTTACGAGGTTAGAATAAGTATTTTTTGCTTCAATTACGTAAATTCTCTGTATGCTTTAAAAATAAATTATTTTCTATTAATTTATAATAATAATAACTCTCGTCGATGGCATACGTGAAACTATACTTTTTCATACACGGTTCTTTTCAAGAAATCAGGGGTCCTGTATATATAATTTAGATATCTATAAGCATGCGTAAATTATGCGTATAGCCTCAATCATTGAGACTATACGAGGTTATACATGTAATAATACACACATATATATATATATATATATATATATATATATATATATATAT
>NW_012131277.1:0-3138 GCF_000143395.1 Atta cephalotes | reverse complement strand
ACGTACGTACGTAACGTACGTACTCTCTCTCTCTCTCTCTCTCTCTCTCTCTCTCTCTCTCTCTCTCTCTCTCTCTCTCTGCCCCTTTTTTCTTTCTCTCCCTCTTGCTCGATCTAATCGCATCTTCTGCGTAACCGAGAAGACTGGAGCTTTCCACGGATAATAAATTTGTGACATAGGACGGAAGAAAGCGAAACTGGATCGTGCAGATCGCGATCGTGATCGAGGCCGGTCGCCTAGTTCCGGCGGAGTACCGACTTCAGGACACGATAAGGGGACCAGGCGACTACTGGAAGTGGAGAACGTATGGTTGCGTAAGTTCAGGAAGAAGCTGGCGCTGCGAGATAAACGACGAAGAAAGAGACTTTTTTCGCGAATAAGACCAGAGCTACACGAAAAGAAGTAGAAGTGGAGAGTATAGAAGAATCGGGAAAGGGGAAGAAAAAACTTTCTGTAATCGTGAGGGAGGCCATCGAGAAAGGGGAAAATATAATATAATAGAAACAGAAAGGGTATAGTGCAAGGATTATCAGAGATCAACAAAGAATCGTTTTAGAGGAAATTAAGAGAAATTTTTAAGTCTTGTCTTGAGGAAAGACAAGGACTTGGCGGGAACGACGATGCCATTGATCATCTGATCGTTCCTTTCGCGACGAAAGCCGATCTGTAGAGCTTGATCCGACCAAGGGCGACCTTGAACAAGATGGTCACGAGGGCGCTGCTATTACTCTCGCTGGTTCTCCTCGATGCCTTTGACGCGCCTGGCATCGAGAGAGCCCACGTCCGGCACTTGGCGATGGCCGGTAACGCCTGCAACGCCTGTAGAATGCATGAGGAGATCCGCGCGCTTAGTTTGGAAGCGATTAAGGAGCAGATTCTGAATAAGCTCGGCTTAAAACAGGCGCCGAATATGACGGGTCGAGCTCTGCCGAGGATCCCGCCGATCTCGAAGCTGATGGACATATACGGGATGCAGGCCGACCAGCCTTTAGAGCCCGGTATCACACATCACGAGGAGGTCGACGAATACGCCGCGAAGACGGAGAGTGTCTTTGCCTTAGCGCAGCCTCGTAAGTTTCTTCTTCCGTTTCCCTCCTTCTGTATACAGAATGTCCCATGAAGTGAGAAAGAGGAACTGATAGGATGGATACAACATAAAATCATGTTATTTTATCTTGTAACATTTTCCCATGTTTGTTATCATTTCTAAGATATAGCTCGTTTTCAGTCTTTCAATTCCATGAAACACTCTGTATTGTTAAATATATAATAATTTTATTGAAATTTTATGTGTATTTTTATAATTACAAAAATTATTTAGAAATTAATTTTTATATTTATCTTTGTGAGAAAAATGTTGATGTTATTCATAGTTAATCTTTTTATCAAAAGTTTAATAAAAGTTTAATAAAAGTTAAAAATTTGAATCTTTTTAAAACAATTTATCTTTTAAACACAATTTAGATTCTATCAAAAATTTTGTATACTTTCATCGCGATATATTAAAGAATAAAAGAATATTAATTCAATGATATACAGTTTGAAATTTTATCATACATACACCGTTAGAAATGCTTCCTTTACATGTAATTAAAGCTCGTGATTATGATTAACGAAATTAAAAGTAATGAATGATTTAATTGAAAACTAAGTTACAATAGTTAAATATGAACGTGTACATTAAATTTCATAAAATACATTAAATTTCATGTACATGTACATGTACACAAATATACTTTTAAGTTATAAATACCTACATTAAAAATTTAATGTGATGTCATGAAATTAAATTCAAATTGTGTAACTTAAAAGTATATTAAATTTCGTGAAATTTTTAACAGTGTAACTCCAAAAAAACTTTTAAATGTCAGAACACTTAAGTTCACTCAAGTTCACTTAAATCTGTGAGAAGCATTACTCTGCACGGTATTTAATGTATGCTCTCGCAATGTAGTACGCATAGTATTGAAAATTGTTTGCAACAAAATATCAAACGCAACGTATGTGTTGTGTCGCGAATCTTTTTTTCTGCGAGATATTTAGTCTTATTGCACGATTGCAAAAACTCGTTGTGCATATCTTAGCAAAGGTAGCAAAAGGTAGCGTTATCCTAAAGATCATGCCAACCAGGCGCCAGGTTCACTCAGAATTAATTACCGCGAGTGGTAATATTTCATACACGACACTGATCATGTTTTCCTTGGCAACGTCAAGTAAATTAACCTCAGCGAGACTCGGCGATCCGTCCGGCGTGACTCGCGTATGTACACGCTTTCGCATGCAACATTGTGCATATACTGGATTGTATCGTATCATCGCCACTGATGAGCATCTTGTAACTTAATAATGTCGAAGTAACAATTATATAACTAGCTCTCACATCCGACATCCGTTAACTCTACGATTTATCAGACGAGTACCGTATAATTCGCTTGCTACATGCATGTTTCTTTATTCATATTCTTTTATATTTAAAAATATACAATATGAATCGTACAAAATGATAAAAGATTAAAACAGAATGAAATTAAAAATTCTAGAAAGATTCTTCGTAATATCTAGAAACATTCTAAAATTCGTAGGTTTCAAACTTTTCAACTTTTCTTTCCAACCTTTACTGGACAATATTACTCATTTTGGGAATTCAATCAGGGAAGACCACCATTGCTCACACAAATAAAATGCAACGACAAGTATTTCTAACAAAGCTTACATTATATCTGTATAAATTGCAAAACATGCACAGTCACCTATTGTAGAAATGGGAGGAATAAATGATAATCCGATTACGTAAGGTGCACATAATTGGCAGATTATATGATTTATTATTGATTGCTACCAAGGTGTACTAAAAATTAGACATTTTACCACGACAATCAGATGAAAGTGGAGGTCAAGGATACCATGTTTTCGGGGACACCCTGTATGCACTGCGTGCATAATATACACTTGTTAAGGAGCAGAAGGAGCTCCAAACGGTCCACCACCACACGAATCCCTCGGGCGAAACTGTCTTCGAGCCACTTGCCGCTAAGCACGTAATAGTGGCGGTAGAACCACAACCTGTTATTAAGGCCCTCGTGTTCGTGAAAAAAGAGAGAGAGAGAGAGAGAGAGAGAGAGAGAGAGAGAGAGAGAG
>NW_012131276.1:0-3142 GCF_000143395.1 Atta cephalotes | reverse complement strand
CACATTACTACACGTTACTATATATATATATATATATATATATATATATATATATATAAAATAAATATATTCATATTTCTTTATCCTCGTCTTTCCCTTCCGGATGGACGATAGTCGGAATCAGTATTTGTAATTGTCCATTCGCCGATTCATCGACGAGCCATTCCATCGATTTTTACGTTGAAACATTCCATTGTTCTTATAATGAGGAGTCTGTCAGGATCGTAGAGATTTACAGTGAAAAGTATCCTTTCTTCAGATTGATGAGGTAAGCTTAGCTAGTTATTGACCATTTTACGCATTAAACTTATCTACTTATTATATAGCTAGAACTACCAAAATCCATTTAAGCTCACTCAGTTTTCTCGCTGATAACGTGACGGAGAGGAGACGCCGAATTTAAACGCAGCAGAGAAGCGAGGTGTTCGGCACCAGCAAGAAAAGCATAATTCGGCGAGAAAAAAACGCGGATTGCAACCTCCGTGAGGAAGATGAAAAAGCAGAAAATAATTGGTGTCCATCGTGCCCCTGTATTTAGGTATCATAACGATAAAATTGATAATGTTACAAATGACACACGTTATGAGGAATAATTCAAAATAATATCAACCGGCTCTCGTAAAATAAGTAAGTATATTTGCGAATGTAATTGTAAGAACGTAATAAGTAAGCTAAAGAGAAGGAGAAAAAGAAACAAAGAAATAATCTCGACGCGGGGGAGTCATCCGAGGAACTCGGGTAGCATTAACTCGAGTATATGACACGATATTGAGTCGATTATAATCGAGAAGATTAAATCGCGCGAAAACTGTGTGCAAGGTAAACAGAGCTCTAAATTAAGAACTGCGGAGCGAGGCGGATGCTGTCGTAGGCTGTAAAACGCAAGCGCATATATATAAATATATAAATATATTTCTCAAGTACATAGCATGTATCTGTGCGGCAAACTGTTTTAAGGAATTTAGCTACATAAAAGTAAAAAAAAATAACGCGTCACGTGGCAACGAATGCTGGTAGGGATCTCTGAACGTCGATGAATTATTAGCCCTTTGGGGTTATCCTAATATCCGATTATACGTTTGTACAATATATAAATCGGAGATCATCTGGATTATTTCGAAAACTAAATTTCAAACCACCTTTATTCGATTTCATTGATTTCAATAAAAATTAATCGCTATTAACAATTAATAGTACGAAGCCATGCTTTTTTGATTTTTCATCATCGTTCGGAGGAATTGTTGATTTTACATTCTTGGATCCGCATGCGTTCTTACGCTCTGTATTACAGTCGATGCGAATACTGGATACAATCTTTTTTTTCTGTAAAACTACACACATGAAAGCTACAAATAAAATAATTATAAATCTATGCCTTGGTCACAGTTTTATTAAGAGATCGATTTAAATTTTCGGCCAGCCAATTGTAGAAAAATTTCGCAGCAAAGAGCTTTAAGCTCTTGTGTTAAATATTAATTTAATTTTAAATATTTGAATATATAACTTAGATATTTTTATTTTATATGACGAATATGTCATACGTCTGCGATTTAAATTTTAGACTTTTAGTCTTTCATTGCAATCATATTATGACTACGTTCCGTTGCACGCATAAAGTATCGTTTTTATATGTGCAATGGAACATTGCTTATGACATCAGAAACGAGAATTTTCTTGTGTTATATATCATAACATTTTTAATTAATTTTTTCTAATTTTTCCCACTTATGTGTAGTATACTTATATTTAATAATACAGTTGATAAAGAGTTCTTTTTTAAATTCTCTCTCTTTCCATAAATCTTTCTAAAAGTTCTTAAATCTATTCTTAAATATATTTATGATATGCAAGCAAATAAATTATTTCAATGTATACTGCAAGTTTTCTTTAACAATTCTATGATTATAAGTTTCTTGTATCTGATGTTTCTTGTATCACATACATAATTCATGATACTGTGGTCATTCAAGCGTGGATTGTGATTGACTGTACGCCAATGTTTCCAACGAGTGACACTGCGTCTCCCTTGTGAAATCACGTTCGCGGAAGCTGCTTGAGTTGGACAAGAGTCTCCTCGGCCTGTTTAGATCTACTCGCCGCAGAATTCGCTCCAAATTGCCTTCCGAACCAGTCAAAATCGGCGAGAGATTGACATTTGATGCAATTCGGTTTTTAATGACTCGACCATTTCTGGGTGATCTTCCAGTTTGAGCGTTAGGTCTACGCTTCGCGGATTTCAGCTTTACATTACGCAACATTTCCAAGGACACAATCGGACCTCTTGGGCCTGATACAGTACTTCGTCTATTTTCCTGAAATGGAATATAATTTTTTATTTTTATACTCGGTCATTAAGTATGGATGAACATTGAATTATATATAAAAGAGCTTTTAATTTTTCGCATACATATACATATACCAGTATATTAATTTTTTATTCAACAAGGACAGAAACAAAATTTAAAAAACAACAAATTTTGTTTACATTACAATTAAATGTAAATATAAAAAAATATTTCTAATTTTTTCTAGTATAAAATTCTTTTTGATATATTTATTTTTAATTTCTAAACAGTCTTGGATTCACACATTCCTTTAAAAGGGAAGGTTTAGGTTGTTCGAAAATTACAACTTTCTGATACGATCCGATTTTTTATGAATCTGTCCTAATCAAACTTCAGATTAATTTTCGTATGATTTGCATTCATCAATTAAAAAAATAAAAATCTTATGAGATCTAAGACAATCACATATATTCTTAGAAGTTTATATTCACGATTTTATCGTGATGGATGCAATTTTACTAATTTACAGAATTTAGACAGTACTTTGATACTTTGTGGAGCCTTTTTCAGGGTGACTTTCAGTAAGTCCTCGACAGTGATCTTAGGCCTGTTGCATAATGGTGTGGAACACTTTCTTGTGGGTGTCCTATTCTTACTACTTCTGCTACTGTTAGGTGTCGTCGGTTGTATCAATGGCATTTGAGATTGCAAGGAAACTGAAGAGTGAAGCGGAAGAAGTGAGAGTGATATTGAAGATTCTAATTCGGAGGTGTGCGCTTTTGGAGAAAATGAAAGAGGTAGCGAAGATGGTGGTGGTGGTGGTGGTGAGTGGTGGTGGTGGTGGTGGTGGTGGTGGT
>NW_012131275.1:0-3143 GCF_000143395.1 Atta cephalotes | reverse complement strand
GAGTTTTAGAGATTGTTAAAAAAATTTTTCTTCTTTCGAATTTGATTACTGCTGCGTTAAATTCTTTTAATCCATATTTGTTATATGCACAAGTAACGTTATTATTATATTCAATTGTAAATGTTGCGTGGTAAATTGTATAACAACGTAATTTCCAAGTTTAACCCTCTATCTTTAATACAATCAGTCATCGATCAGAGCAACGATATATTAAGTATAAATAAATAGTTGACGACACAGTCATCAGTACAATATGAGCACGCGATATATGATATTATACATGTTTCACAATTAAGAAATTCTTTTTAAATACTTCTTTTTAAATTTTTTTTAAATTTATAATACTCTTTCATTTTTTTATTATTATCTGTTAAAAAATAATTTTGAAGCTTACCTTTATAAAAAAGATATTATGATATTTTTGTATATTACTTTATTCAACTATTCATTTTACGAATAAAATTCTATGCATTGCATAAAAACTTTTTCTAAGAGATAATTTAACACAGCAACAACAATTAATTATTTTCCATTATTCTTGAACATGGAAACTGCAAACGACTCAGACTAAGACGCGCTTGATTCTTTTTCTCTCTCTCTTTTTCTCTCTCTCTCTCTCTTTTTCTCTGGTAAGAAGAAAGAATTATGAGAAGTATTTTTTGTGGCTTACAGTAGTTCTTACAATTAGTAACCTGCGCTTCAAAATCTCTAAGAGAAGTTTCCCTACAAATATAAGCTTTCATTTTACGTATGTTGCAACTTACAAAATAAATTCTTGAATTAAAAAGAAACGATTTCAAATTAATCAAAAAAGACATTGAATTTTTAATTTTCCTTTCTTTTAACTACATATGCGTATTATTAATATTAAAATTTTTGCGTATTATTAATATTAAATTATTTAATATTAATTATTTAATATTAAATTATTAATATTAAAATTTTATGATCTATCAATAAATTCCAAAATTATTTAATACTTTTATATTTTAAGTTTTATAATTTTTATCTATGCGTGTCTTGTTTCAAGCTCAAACAATCTAATTTTTCTGAGTGTGTAAGTATTTTGCGTAATTTGTAGCGTTCATTATATTCGTGATAGCGACTATAGTAACCATAATATAAGCTCCTAATTTTCTCCATCTAAACTATCTAAAGTTAGTGTTAAGTAGAATGCAAGACAGTATAATTATCAACTATAATTAAGATTATGTTCACAACAGCCGTTACCGTGGATTTATAATCGTTTATATGCGTTTTTCTGGAGTCAAAAAGTGTGCATATGTGTACAGAAGAATAATAATGAGAACAAAAAAGAAAAACCTATTATTAGCGTGTCGCAACAATATCGTGAAAATGCAAAAAAATACAATTTCCTTAAATAAATCATGGTTTATTTGTGCGTAAATAGAGCTGCCCCGGAATTGCAATGGCATGTAAACAAGTGCTTAACGAGGGCTTTTATTATCTGTGGATGACGTAACGGCATAAAAGTTTCTTGCAGGTTGTAGCGTTTATGCATTGCCTCCCTAGTTTCCAACTAGTTTCCAATGCTGACAGAATATAAAATAAAATAGAATTTTTATTGTTTATCTGGTTTGGTTGTTAATAAGCATCTCAGATATTAAAAGGAAATCGTAACGTTGACATTTAATTTTTATTTTCGCTTCCACTGTGAATTGCAATTTCGATACTAAACATTTAAAAAAATGTAGTAATGATCTCAAGGAAAATCAAAAACTTTTTATTATTATATTCGTAAACCTTTTCCAATTGCATATAATGAGTAAAGTAAGAAATACCATGGAGTTAGATATTCCATCTGGAAATTACTGAACTTTGACTCGTGATGATTTTCTTCCTTCCTACGATATTACGGTTTTGTATCATAATGAAATTGCTCCTAAAACATGGATTTCCGCTCTACTGTGACGTTTACCATGGTCGATACTATTGTAATACGGGTCTACTATGCCGAGCTCAACAGCCACTGTTATTGTAATACCTTGTATGCTACGTCCTTCCCTAGTCCCTTCACCTTCCTCTCTCTAGAGTATTAGACATCGCCTGGGTGGTCTTACACGTTCAAGTCTGATACCAGCGACATGCCGTGCGAAAGTAGATTATACTTACACACCCGAAGGAGCGTACAAGTTTCGCAAACTTTAACCGACCGCGATTATAAATCGTCCTTCCTCTCTTCCGACTAGCTAGGTTTCATGGAAAAAGAGCGGTTTTATCGAGTTTCGGGATTTTAATTATTTATCCTAGGAAGACAATAAATCACTTTGCGAAGCATTGATTTCTCCTCTTACCTGTTTACCTTTTGTTAAGGCATAAAATATTTTACGCAAGTAGTGTAACATTATGTAACTTGAAAATTTACAATGCGAAAATGAATACGCAGGTTTCAAAAATTCAATAAACCATGACTATGAATTATCGTTCTTTGGGAATTAAAGTATGAGCTTGGGAAAAGTGATTATATCTGTAAATTAGTTTTGCCTCAGTGAAACCTTCAAAAGAATACAATTTATAATCACGACGCAATATATCGAATAATAGTTACGCTTCATTTAACGGTTATAAAATAGTTTCAGAATCCCTCTATCGCGTTCGATACAGGAACGCTCTTAGAAAGTTTTCTTTTCAAACGATTTTCTCAACTAATCTGACGGATAATATGAGCATATGAAGCTGACATGTAGAGAGAGAGAGACTGTTACTGATAAATCCCATAAGTTCATCCATAACAAGTTACAATTTTGAAATAAAAATTTAAGATTACTTGTAAATCAAATTGATATGGAACATTCACTCATATCTTTTTGTTTTCAATCAATATACACTAAAAAAAAATATAGTCAATTTTAATCAATATTTAGTTGAATATTGCCAACTAAATATTTATTAAATATATAAGATATATTTATTTGATACAAGAAATGTTAATTTGATTTAACAATTTTTTTTATTGAACAAATATTGACTTACTGTAAGTAAATGTTTAGTTAGCAATATTGAACTAAATATTTATTAAAAATTAACTATATTTCTTTCTCAATGTGTGTGTGTGTGTGTGTGTGTGTGTGTGTGTGTGTGTGTGTGTGTGTGTGTGTGTGTGTGTGTGTGTGTGTGTGTGT
>NW_012131274.1:0-3146 GCF_000143395.1 Atta cephalotes | reverse complement strand
ACACACACACACACACACACACACACACACACACACACACATTTTGTATTATTTTATTATGTAATATATAAAATATATATATATATAACAAGATAATGTAACATAAAATACAGTATTAACAAATATTGAAAAATGTATATCTTAAAAATTATATACATTTTACTGTAAACTTGGCAAACGTATAAAAAATTGTTTACGTACAAAACATATACGACGATATTAAAATAAGTAAATGTTTTGAAAATCCATATGACGATTAATATCGTGTTAATCTTTCATTTAAATTCCAGTGCATGAAGCTGCATTGAACATCTCGTCACCGGAGATCATAAGATCATTTTTATTCGGGTCTACAATCACGCCTTGCGAAATCCTGCATGGCGGGTCACAGTGCGCCCCAATAAAAATTCCGGCATTCCGAACGAGGGATGTTAGAATGGTTAGTATAGCCTACGGCGAGACTCCCTCTAATCGCACGCCACCAAGCCGCGATGATGTCCGACCCCTGTGCCTGTGTCTATCCTCGCTTTCCCCCCGTCGCGCTGTCTCGCCCCAACTCCTTTTTTTATGCCAATGCATTGTCGGATCCAGGCCGCAGCTGCCTACAGGACCCCCATGCGTGCGTGCCCCCATAGCGAAAGCCACGTCACACCACCTGGCCCTGCACGCGTATATGTACACATGAGTACTGAGGGGGGCAGAAGGGGGGAAGGAGTGCACCCTCCCTTACGCGCACCGGGCCGAGACTCGTGTCTGGGGGGATGCAAATACATCGGAAAAGAGTATCGACGTGCGTTCGTGCCATGCTAAATTTTCAGCAATGTCGACTCGACGAGTTCCTCATACTTATATTCTGATAGGATAAATCTGAACGTTGTATTTGAAAATAAATGCATGGAAAAGCATATATCTTGAAATTTCTTTTAATCCTTATTTAAAAATACGATAGTGTCTATTTTTGCAAATTTCTGCGATTAAAAAAGACATTATCATCTGTCATATTCGAGTCTTTTAACTGACACTTTTAGACATTACTTTTAACCTACCGGAACTGACGTCAAATTCTATAATACTGCATATACTGACAATGAGTTTACATATATAAGATTCAAGATTTTTAATTTAGGTTAATTAAAAAGCAGTAATTAATTTCAAGGAACTAAAATAACGTATAAAGAAAAATGAATAAATATTTTAATATAATCGAAATTTGCAAATGTAATATAACGAAAATTGAATTGTTCAACATTTTTGACATAGAAATATATTACCGAGAGAGTTCAGACCTACCATCAGTTTCAAAAAGAATGAAAAAGAATAACAACTACAATTAATGATTACAGGTTTTTTTAAAGGAAAGAAGGATCTTTCTTAGCAGGAATGGAATTTTGAAGAGCGATTCAGCGTAGTGCACAAATGGCAAGCAACGTAGCGTGGCAATATCAGCGATAGGTGCACGCGTATGGTATATACGCGCGTGCACGAATAGATATGCAGTGAACGCGTGTGCCCTAATGGGAGATACGGGGAGGTACGAGGGATAGCCGTACGGGTATACGTACCGATTTTGCGGCTTGCACCTTATTTCCATACGTTCCCATAGATAAGATCAGCGAGCACGTGACGAGAGGGACGCGCGTTGTCGCCGGCTGCGAAATAATTCTGTCTATATCACGAATGGGGGAGAAACAAACCTCTGCAATCTCTGTGACTGTTTCGCATTCTGTTCTGGAGCGGATTTTATTTCGAGACATTGCACGAGTTATTTGCCAAGCGTGGGAACAAGATAATATTATACAAATTTGAATTCTATTTTGCAACAAATAATTTTAATAAATTTAATAATAATTTTTATAAAAATTCTAAACAAACATGTAGGCAAATAAATAGCTCAATAATCGATTAAAAATTCGAAAAAAATTTGAGAATTTATGAAGAGGAAGCGTCAAGCTACGACATATAAGTGCGTGTCAAAAATCACGGAACAGCTTATTATCTCAGAAGATATCGGTTTCAAACAAAAGTTGTATACATATAAGGTTTCAACAAATGCATCAATATTCATTTGAACTTAAAGATAGAGAAATCCTCAAAGTCAATTTTAAAATTGTTTATAATAAAAACCCCCATTGTTTGATTGCAAATCATTACGAAAAAAAGTTGTTCATTTCAAATTTAGCAAAATCATATTTTCGTTCATTTTCTTATTGTTTTGAGACATAAATTTAAAATATAATGTTTACATTTTCAAATTTTTAAAAGTATTTTATTCTGTGTGTGTATTTATCTAAACATATAGTGCTTTTTATACTTACTACTGTAAGAAACTAAAATTTTAATTTAAAAAAATGTATTTTATTATAGAAATTGAACTATAATCGATATAATATAATATACATATCAAGCGATCAAATGTCATTAAATACTTTTTTTAATTAAATATTTTTTATTTAAATATTTTTTTTTAGATTCGTATGATATGTGATATTTTTCGATTATCGATAAAATAAAATTTTATATAAATATAAATTCTATTTGTAATGCTACTCTAATTAGTAATAAAAAATAATATATAACTGATCATATTGATTCAATCATTGAGACATTTATCAATCGGATAATAAGAGAAAATAATAATGATCGCTATTCTTCTGAGATAGATTGTAGCTCCACGAAATTAAAATATATCAGCGCATTTTCGTTTCTCGGGATAAAAAAATAGAAAAAAAAGATACACACCCTCTATTTGCCCGCGTGAGTGTAAACTGCAAGTGATAAAGACCTTATCATTCGCCATGCAAAGTGACACCGACTTATCGTATTGTCGTGAACTCGGATAACATTGTGTCTCATAGCGTTATCATATGCGCAACCCTCTATTTCACCGCAACGCACGCGATCATATTTGACATTTTGATAATTATATTTGATCGTCGATGAATTGTACCAAAAAAAGAAAAAAAAGAATATATATATATATATATATATATCTCTCAGAGTATTATGATTTTTGTAAAGTGGGATGTCAACCCCCTCCCCCCTTCCCATATTCGGCTTTATCAATATTCAAATTCAACTTCCGCTTCGTGATGAATCATTCAGAATTGATAATAATTTCTCGTGTCTCGCGGAAGATCGATTATATT